>NC_092111.1:15001416-15251185 GCF_045679555.1 Salvelinus alpinus
GTAGCGCCTCACATTTAGCTCTTTTTGAAATGTGCGACACCACCCCTCTTCATTCTCTCATGTCTCCCACCCCCTCTTTCGTTTGTCCTGAACTCCCTCTCCCTGATCTTTCTCGCAATCTCTTTTTTAACTTGAGTGTGTCTGGTCCCCACATGACGCCCTCCCTCCTTTGTCTTATTCCAGTCCTCTATCTGTCTTCCCTTCTCCACCTCCATCTCCGTCCCTCTCCTCCCTCTTTGCTGTATGTGTCTATCTCCCGTCCAGCAGATAGATGCTGGTCCCATTTCTACTTCTTCTTGTAACATTCTTATGGGGGTAGGCAGAAGGTGTGTGTGTTTGCGTGTGTCCATGCATGTGTGTGTATATAGGTTGCTTAAGGATTCATTTTGCTCTGCCATCCATGGATCAAAGTGACACATGGTCAGCATCAGCACATTATGAACTATGTGCGCCTGCCACAACGGACACATTGTTCCCCTATCCTGATACGGACAATATAAAAGACCCCGCCAGCCGAAATGCCCGGCAGCTTATATCACTCTTATCACTCCTGCGCACTCCTGGATTCAAATAGTATCCGTTATCTTTCAAATGATTTAGTTGTTTGTTTGAGCCTGTCGAAAGTGCATTTGCACATTAGGGACCACTTCATTGGTTCCATTGCGCCAGGCAAGCTCATTGAAGTGTAGCTCAAGGATTTTCCAAGGAAACAAATAGTATTTGAGGCAAGGTTTGTATCACTTCTGCTCTGTGCTGGAGTGAGGTGTGGAGTGAAGGTGCTAGGAGAAATGGGACAATCAGATGGCAGTTAGGGTTTCTTCCCTCCTATTACTCACCTGTTCTCTGTCCACACATGATCATTCACTTACTAGAGAATGATGCCTTGGTGTAACGTGAATAACACAAAGGCAGTTGTAGAGCAAGCTGGATCCTTCACAAATGAGGTTATTTGATAGTCTAAGTTTGGACATGTTCGCCACGTGGTCGCCAAGGGGGTGGCATTAAAGGGAGATCTGAGAGAATGGATAGGTTGACATCAGTCATTTTAATCACCTGCTTCATTATTCAGTGAAGAGATGTCACCTGCTCCTACATACTGTAGTGTTGCATAGGGGCATTGGAAGGCTGTCGAGTTGAAGTGCCAATTTGGCATGGGCTCCAAGGGGATCCATGGAGGGCCAGGTTCCCCAAAGCCTTATTATTATTTTGCTTATATGTTGATAAATGAGGCCCACTGTAAATACTGTAAACTAATACTGTAGGCTGTCCAGGAACAATTAATAAAGAACATTAACATATGCAATAGACATGTAATAACATATGCCAATACACATAGAAAGTGGATATGCATGGAGGCATGTCACAATGGTGAAATGTCAACACAACTCGAGACACTGTCATTTTAGGAGACACGGCAGCGCTACTGTACATAGCAAAATAGTGTAGAAGGGATTGCTAACAAACTGTAAGCAATTAGCTGTCTAGCTTAGCATCTTGAATAACTGTGAGGCGAAACAATGAACTTATTTACTGTTAACTGGCCACCGCAAATCTCTTTGCTAGCAAGTGTTCACTGCGTTCATCCACCTCTGGCCTGCTCGCCTCCCTACCACTGAGGAAGTACAGTTCCCGCTCAGCCCAGTCAAAACTGTTCGCTGCTCTGGCCCCCCAATGGTGAAACAAACTCCCTCACGACGCCAGGACAGCGGAGTCAATCACCACCTTCCGGAGACACCTGAAACCCCACCTCTTTAAGGAATACCTAGGATAGGATAAAGTAATCCTTCTCACCCCCCCCCCCCCCCCCCCCCTTAAAAGATTTAGATGCACTATTGTAAGTGGCTGTTCCACTGGATGTCATAAGGTGAATGCACCAATTTGTAAGTCGCTAAATGACTTAAATGTAATGTAAATGTAAGTGTGTCTCCAAAACGCCAAGGTGTCCCCAGCAATGATTACTTTTTGACGCTCTATGACGCCGCCACTTTCCAAGCGTATACAATAAGGTTTTTCAGTAGTGTCTCTGCATTTCCTTAACTTATTGTCATCAATAAGGCCGGCTTATCAGACATTTAATTGTTAAGTATTAGTATTAGTCAGTAGACTATGACCTAAATGACCTAGTTAATGGAACTCTCTTCTTTTCAAAGTGACAGAAGCGTCCTGAAACTGTTTCATGAGGACGTTCCCCGTAGTCAGAGACGCTGTGGTACTTCTTAATGCCACAGTGTGACGCATTACTGTCACCTGGCATGTCACTCCTGTCCATCATCCACGCTGCCTAAGTGGAGGGGGGCACTCACATGTGTCACTAACACTCCCATATTACAGCAAGCTCCAAACCTGCTAATGGTCTTGGTAATGCAGGGGGTATTCACTGGTGGATAGGACAAAGGGGAACACACACACGAGTGCAACCACACAAACACAAGACACACAACACACATCACACATGGTATTGTTTTAAGATGGTCATACCAAGGATCATTTAGCTATTTGATTTAGATCAAACAAATGTATATACAGTACCAGTCCAAAGTTTTGACACACCAACTCATTCAATGGTTTTTCTACATTGTAGAATGAAAGTGAAGACATCAAAACGATTAAATAACACATATGGAATCATGTAGTAACCAATTTATTTTAGAGTTTAGATCCCCCAAAGTAGCCACCCTTTGCCTTGTTGACAGCTTTGCACACTCTAGGCATTCTCTCAACCAGCTCCATGAGGAATCATTTTCTAACAGTCTTGAAGGAGTTCTTACATACGCTGAGCACTTGTTGGCTGCTTTTCCTTCACTCTGCGATATAACTCATCCCAAACAATCTTAATTGAGTTGAGGTCGGGTGATTGTGGAGGCCAGGTCATCTTATGCAGCACTCCATCACTCTCATTCTTGGTCAAATAGCCCTTACACAGCCTGGAGGTGTGTTTTGGGTCATTGTTCTGTTGAAAAATAAATGATAGTCCCACTGAGCGCAAACCAGATGGGATGGCGTATCGCTGCAGAATGCTGTGGTAGCCATGCTGGTTGTGCCTTGAATTCTAAATAAATCACTGACAGTGTCACTAGCAAAGCACCTCCACACCATCACACCTCCTCCTCCATTGGAACAAACCGGGGGGGGGGGGGGGGGGGGTTGACACTGTGACCCCGTCTAAAGTTAAAAGGGCCAACCAGGTAGGATATTACCCCACCTCCGCCAAAGCACAGCCCCCACACCACCAAAGGGACAGCAACAGGCCACTAAGTCCGTATATAGCCCACGAAGATCTCCCCCACTGCACAAGCCCGAGGGGGCGCACAACTGGGTCGGAAAGATCAGGTCAGTGACTCAACCACACACACACACACGTAGCAAACAGATCATGACACACACTCGTTCAATCCATCATTCAAGGGCACATGCATATTCAAAATTTGAAGTACACACACAAATGTACAGTATATTTCTGCCGTTAGTGCTTTTATCGCCTCCAAAAACTTGTATCAATACCGAAAGTAGAGCCTGACTTCCCTAGATCCCCAGACACCCGGGATTCAGTACAACAATGACTGTGTCTCTGAAAGGGATTGTGTTGGAGCGATGGTATGCTGGATATGTTGACTGAATAAGCGTCAATCAAACGGGAGCAAGACGCTTGTGTGTTCCCGGCTTATTCTGTTGTGTTGTTCCCTCAGGAGCTTATCACCAATCATCAGTGCCAGGCAACCACTGTGCACTCCCGAGGGAGGTCCAAATGTCTGGGGAATCAGGCTTCATTTAGCCCTCAAGAGCCTCTCTCGCCGTCTCTCTCTTCTTCTCTTTGGCTGACTAAAACGCTTTCTTTCTTGCTTTCCTTTCTTTTTATCTGGTTCTTCCCCTCATTCTTCCCATTTGCTGTGTGTGACTCACTCTTGCTCAAATTAGTCCTCTATCTTTTTCTGCCACCTCTCTAACTCTCTCATCATTCCTTAATACAAACACTCTCCCTCTATCACCCTCTTTGTTTCTACCCCTCTTTATTCACACCTTCTTCTCCTCTATTTGTTGAGGATATCTCGTTTCCATCTCTCTCATCCTCTCTTCCCCTCACACCCACATGCAGTCCCTCCCTTCTTCCTCTCTCTCCCTCTCTCCATCTCTCCCTTTATAGTGCAGCCCCAAACAGACACAGAGCGAGATAGTCACGGATAACGACGGGGGGGATAAAGAGTGCCGTAACACAGGAGTCGCCTGTAGCTCAGCCCCTAGCTTCACAAAGGCCTCCCCAGAGAGGAGAGACGCTGAGGGGACCGCCAGTGATCCGCGTGTTGGCTCCGCTTACTGGAGTGGATTAGAGTCTGTCAACTGAAGGGAGGGAAATGAGGGAGGAATGGAATGGGCGAGAAAGAGAGAGAGGGGAGAGGGGGAACGGGAAAGAGAGTGCGAGAGCGAGAGTTGGGAGGATGGTAGAGAGAGAAAGAAGAGGGGGCAATGTGTAAGAGAGAGAGAAAGAGGGCGAGCGAGAAAAAGAGTGAAAGGGAGAGAGAGATTGAGGCTTTTGACTTTTTGAAAGCACTCTTTGGCAACAAAAAGCATTGTTAAATGAAGGAGGGCGAGCAAGAAAAAGAGTGAAAGAGAGAGAGAGATTGAGACTTTTTACTTTTTGACAGCACTCTTTGGCATCAAAAAGCATTGTTAAATGAAGGGCATTCATAGACGAGTGGAAGAGAGAGAAGCAGCAAGAAGAAGAGTAGATATCTTGGGGTAAAAAATATATTCATTCATTCGTAGTATCAAAACACACTGGCACACCTAATGGATACACAAAATGTGTAGGTGTGTGCATGCTTGTGTGTGATGTATTTGAAACTCCTAAGTGATTAGATTATTGCTAGACAAGTGACAGAGAGAGAAATAGAGAGAGAGAGAGAGAGAGAGAGAGAGAGAGAGAGAGAGAGAGAGAGAGAGAGAGAGAGAGAGAGAGAGAGAGAGAGAGAGAGAGAGAGAGAGAGAGAGAGAGAGAGAGAGAGAGAGAGAGAGAGAGAGAGAGAGAGAGAGCAGCAGTTCTCACCATGTGATGGCTTAATTTCTTGACAGGCTTGGCAATGAGCAGTCATTTGGAGACTGAGGGAGATGCTCTGCGTTCTAATTGGAAGAGGGAGAGGTAGAATAGGTATGTGCGTGCGTGCGTGCGTGTGTGTATAATACAGATATATCATTTACATCTAGGAGTGAACAAAGGAGATGGGCCAAATGATTGAGTGAGATATGGTGGATGAACAATGTAGATGGAGGTGGTAGAGAAGGTGTTGTATGAGAATAAGTTCTATGTGAGTTTAAGTGGCTTTTTGGCTGCAGGGGGGTGAACGCCAAGGTCATAGTGGCTATGTTTGTGCCCCCTATTCCCTACATCCACTCTCAAAGCCCATATGAGAACTGCCAGAGAAAACCCCCATTCTATAGTGTCACAATGAACACGTGCATACACACACAAACACCACACTGACACACACACACTAAATGAGGCTGGGATTCAACCCGATCGTGCTTTGTTGTCCATAAAACTCTTATGCACTTGGTTGTCTATGCAACTTTTAGAGGAAATGTTCTCTGCGATCGCGGAGACCACATTCACTGTAAACGCATATGTTGGCTCAATCGGAAATGACCTTTAAATGGCGAATAGCCGACAAAAGTAAATCTGATCACACCAACACACACTCACACACGCTATCTCTAGCCAAAAAACACCAGGCAACCAGTAACGGTGCGTAGGTAAAATCACTGTGGAAGACAGATTTATTTTTACATATTACAACCTATGTGTTGTGATAATTGCATTGTTTGCTCTATAACCTGTTAGTTCATATGCCTTGACACTGTGTTATATAGGCCGAAGACAATAAGAAGACACAGTGGCAGAATACATTCAAAACCGGAGGGCAACATCTGTCCTGTGAAGTCCACAAAGCATATTGCATGTAACAAACAGTTACATGACCTACAGCAGGGTAAAGCAAGGTAATGCTGCCGACATTTTCAGACCACTAAACAACTATTGATTTTCGAACCACAGAGAGTGGCGCAAAGAAAACAGGAGCTGCCTCCACTATTCCAACATCGTTTCAACATTTCAACATCAACATATCACTTGTGTTTAGTCTAATATAGTGACAACTAAAAGATACCAAAAACAATTTAGTCAAATCAATGTAAGCTAAATATGATGTGGCTGCCCATGTTTCTGATTTCTGTGTGTGTGTGTGCGTTCGTGCAAGTAGAAAAAACATGTTGACTCACCCTACTTGTAGAGAAACGCCAATGCCATCCTCCTCTCTTCATGTTGACGAAACGGTACACTCTTTTATTTGTTGTTGTTTTTGGCTACCTGTCTAAAATGCTTGCTCGCTAGCCTAACTTCCTTTCAGGGGTAACGTTAGATAGTTAACATTAATATTCTACATCTAGCTACTGTGCATATTGAACTTCCATCATCTCAGGCCAGGGGCACAATGTATGAATTCATGGTTGGATCAGATTAGCCGTTATAATCCTTGGCCAGTACGGAGAATTAAGTAAAACCACAAGTCCAAATCCCAATCTCCATCCATGGCTAATTTAGGAACGGGCCACTTTTAGCTAGCTGGCCACAGGAGGACAACAACACAATGAGATGCAACAATTCAAGTTGTTTCTGCTCTCAATGTAATTTGACAGGAGTGACACCAAATCCAAACTGGCTTCCATTGAAAAAGTGCTTAGGGTGCGCCAGGACCATTCACAGTTTGGCTCACTCAGTTTAGCTCAATGCTGATTGGCTATTATTTTATACATTTTTTTATCAAGGGAGGCCAAATGCTCGCGGCAAGAGGCCAAATGCTACAGACGGCAACAATGTCATCCTCTTTTGGACCAGACAGCATCAGATAGAGGGCCTACACATACAGAGACAGAGGGGCGCTGTTTCGCTCGCTCTGAAACTTTCTCCTGTGAAATACACTCAGCCTCTAGCGAATTGAAGAAAAATTATGATTTTATCTGTACATTTTTTGGGGAAGCCTGGCTTCCCTTGGCAAGGCCAGGGCAACTCTAAAGTCCACTCCTCACCACATATCTCTCTCCCTCCTTTAGTCACTCCATCCCTCTTTTCTTTTTTGAATTCACCAATTTAATTCACTCAAGTGCTGTCAGAGGCGGCATCGAAAAATGGCCCCTATAAAACACAACAGCTTCAATCAGAGCGCCACGATTCGCCCGCCGCTGCCACTGATCTCGCCCAATCCCTGCCTCTAATGAATTAATGTTGAAATATGCAGCAGCTCACTAGTCATTAGACGAGCGGCGCGAGATGTGATTTAAGATGGTTTCCCATTCTTTATGTCTGCCTTTGGAGATGGACCTGGATGAGATGGGATGTCCTGACTGATATGGTAAAAAGTGTTTTAATCCTATTCGTGTAGAGGGGTGAAGGAAACGCCTGTTGCGTCCTGGGTTAGGTGTGTTGGGGCTGTCCCCTGTGATTTCAGTCGCATTTATTGGGTAGAGAAATGCTAAGTTACTTGTGTAACCCTGGTTTCATGTCACATGGCACTATCCAGAGACAACCACCGGAGCCCTACCCCGTCGACACTTCATGTAAATATGAAAGAAGTGGACAGATATAAGCAATGGTAGGAGCTCCACTTTGACCACTGAAATGCTTGGCAAAAACAGTTGCCCTACAACTTAATCCAATGCAAAGACAACGGGGAAAAGGGTGTGTTCCGTTGAATTTCTGTAGCATGTACATCTATGTGTAAAGCATCAAGAAGATAAACATGTCCTACTTTTCTAAGACAGCTGTGACAAGCGTCTCATTCCTTCACCTCATTTCCCAAAGGTGAGGTGCAGTGATGCTGTGATGTTGATTCAACAAACACTGATTATAGTGTTTCACTTCTGTACTTTACCTCTGCAACATCAGTGGAGGAACGCGTCAGGATCCAGCATAGAGGATGTGAAGACATACTACGCAGCTACGCTAACATGTTGACGTTTTTCTCCAAGACCTCCCACCGCGGTTACAAAGAGGACGCATTTTAGTTTAGCTTGAGCTCTGTTTGACAACCGCTCACGTTTCAGTCTCTTAACTTCCATTTCTTGTCAATGGTTGTTATCTTTTGTTCACTGTACGGTCCGTGTTGCTCTTCTCCTTCGATTAATTTTTCTACAACAGGGAAGATACAGTATGTTTCTTAGACACTTCATCTGTAGATTGTCTTGATAAGAGAGTTACAGAGAATCATCACTATCAAAGACTTGATATAGTGTGAAAATAATGGTTTCAGTCTTACACCAAGTATCTGGGCCCAAGCTCAAATAACTCCAAAACAACGAATAAATAACATGCAAGTAAGAAAACTATAACTTCAGATTTCTTGGGGACAAACGCCATTACTGCCAAACAGGACTGTAATCTTTTTCTTTAGACTCCTCCTCATCTTGAGATCCCACAATTACGAAAGTCAAATTTGATGATGGGAAAATTAATAAATAAACACCTCTTTATACGCTCATCAACATGGAGGTAAGAATAGCACTAATTATCACAGGTGAATTAACACTTTCATTTTTGTGTCAAAAAAAAAAATTGTATCCCTTAGCAGCTTCTCCCATGAGATGTAAAAAGAAAATGGAGGAGGTAATAATGTACGCCGACCACCAGCGGTGCTAATTGATGCTTTCAGAGCCTTGCGTCAATGTTGCTGTCTTACTATGAGGGTGTCTAAAAGGCTCTAGACGAAGTACTGTAGGTAAACCAGTTTAAAAAAACATTTTTTTACAGTACCCTTAGGAATGGAGTGGTACGCTACTCACCTCCACAGAATGAAAGCTTGAATATCCCGTTTGTATTTCAACCACCGTACGAGAGACCGTCAATGACAAATAGAAGGGAGAAGTAGTATAACACTGCGTGAGGCGGGAAAGAGACTTCTCAGAGTACCTAAACAATTTCATTTTGGAAGTGTCAAGACGTTCGACACCACAGTGAAGAGACACCAAAAGAAAGACAGAAAAAAAAGAAACACACCAGACAGACAGTAATAAAAATTCATCGAATTTGCTCTCCCGACTAAAATGGATGACGGCAGCGAGGTCACATTGCCTCCGAGACGATGGGGTCAGAGGGCGCAAACACTTCTGAGAAAAGACAGCATATTTTCATGCATCATGTAGCAGCTAAAGATTTTCGGGCTGAGGGGAGAGTGGCGAGGGGTGGGGGCGGCAAGCAGGGGGGCATGTTTCTGGTAGGGGTGTGTGTGTAGTCTTTCTGTGTGTGTGTGTGTGTGTGTGTGTGTGTGTGTGTGTGTGTGTGTGTGTGTGTGTGTGTGTGTGTGTGTGTGTGTGTGTGTGTGTGTGTGTGTGTGTGTGTGTGTGTGTGTGTGTGTGTGTACATTGATTTACATCCTGGGTTGGTCGTACAGTGACACACTTGCACAGAGTTGTGTGTGTGTGTGTGTGTGTGTGTGTGTGTGTGTGTGTGTGTGTGTGTGTGTGTGTGTGTGTGTGTGTGTGTGTGTGTGTGTGTGTGTGTGTGTGTGTGTGTGTGTGTGTGTGTGTGTGTTTGAGAATGTTGGGGCTGAGGTAAGGGGCAACGCGCTGTAAGGGTGACACCTCTCGTGCCATGCATGTAAAACCATCTTCACTTTGACGTCCCTTGTTCATCGCTCGAAAGCCTGCCACAGGGGCAACAAAACCTGTTCGATACGAGGGACGTCAGTACTCATTCGATGGGAGCCTGAGAGCCTGCGAAAACCAGCTTAACATGATTATTCCAACGCGAGTGGCTACGACTTGACACAAGCCCGAAAGCATTTATTTTAAGATTTTTGTCGTCCCCCCGTCCCCCCCCTCACAAGCCACTGTTTGTCATGAAGGGGGAATTATGTATTATGACATCACAATAGCCGGATGAAATATAAGCTGAGATGGGGGAGCTGATTGTGGATAGGGCTGCGAGGGTTTTCATTAAAAACAGCAAATCGCTCATAAAAAGATTAGGGCTGGACAGTGGCACCTCTGATAGCATAAGGCTTCTGTCGCAGGCTAATCATAACCAGGACTAAAATGTCTTCTCTTGAAGAAAATATAATGGTCTGTTTGTTCATAGTGTGGTAGTGCTATAGGTGTGCAAATGTAACACCTGACCTATATTTAGAGTGAAAACAGTTCACAAATTGTATGTCAAACGATTCATATTTATCTGTGAAAGCTATACCATTGTTTTTAGCTGATTGGTCTGTGAATAGGATATGTACATGTGTTAATATCAAAACGGTCTTCCCTAGGAAATACACAGGGATACTTATATACTTTATCAGGTATCTTGATGTTTAAACTGTATCCAACTAGCGGTAAAACATAACATTTCCTACACATGCATCTATCGTACCAATAATAGCTCCTTATCCTTCCTGATGCATTTTACGCCCTAGAGGTTCTGCAAACCCTCCATTGCTAGTTTGAGTCTACTGCACTTGAGTGAGAGGATGTGACACGTTAGCCTGAGGTTCTGCCTCTAGGCCTCAGACATGCTGGGCATCATGGCCTATCAAAGAGGCTCTACTGCAGTGCAGTTCCCCCACATTAACTTAATGTGGCATGCCTTATCGGTTCACGCATCCAAATCCATTACCTGACAAGACAAACAACGTGTGAAAAGTTGGTGAAGGAGGTACGAAATGGCAATGAACTTAGATGATTTTAACATGACAATAACTTCCTTATTTCATAATTCACCCAGGGGGCAAACCTGGTTAAGTCAACATCATATTGACATCATTTCAACCTTGCCATTTACCTAATATCTCCTTGTAATGCAAGCTTCATTATCCACAAACCCAGGAAGGGACTTCTTGTTGGTAAATAAAAAGTGTACAAACGACTGCGTACTTGCCTACTCCTACAGTATTTAGCACTACCTTTAACCCCTGCAGCACAGTACAGATAATAGAACACTTGGTGCGTGGTATACAGGAAGAAAAAAAATGGTAATCAGCAAATAGTAAACGTTGATTGTTTCAAAATAAGAAAAGGTGTTTCTATGCCATTTCTCATTTGGGCAGGATATGCGCGGCAGGGTGCCCTTGAAGGAGTAGACAACAGATGGGTTGGCGCTGTAGACATCAAAGGCTCTTTGGCTCATTTCATCAAAGGTATCTACTTCGTTTCTTAGCTTCCTCTGTTTGCTCTGACGACTAGCACGTCACTTTAGCAGTGCATTTCAGGAAATCTTCCCGACAAAAGGGAAGGTGGCTTACGTTACACAACATGAACAGTGGAGTTGTTCCTGTCAGAACAGCATTGTTTTGTTCACATAGTGAAATCTACCGTTTAGCACAGGGTTGCTGGCTCAGATACTCAGATAAACTAAATACTATGTATACTCTTGAGCATTGTAACTCTTGTGTATTCAGCGGTATCTGACAAAAGACAGCGAACATACACAAAGTGCAACATCTTGTGTTAAACAATACAGCTAGCGGATTACACATGTACATATGTAAAGGACGTCATGCTGCTTGCTTAGCGAGTACCACTTCCTCCTAATTCGGCTGACACGCAGGACCTCTGCCTTGCTAGCACATGTGACCGCCCCTCCTGAAGCGTCTTACCGGTAAGCGCCACTCGAAACGCTAGCTATTCGGTGGCGCAAGTGGGGACACTTCAGGCTGAGGAGTAAGTTACACACATCCCCATGTGTTCCACATACAGGAGAGAGAATAAATGTGGAGACTTGCATGAATTGATTGTTGTAGTACCGCATTAATCCTTATTGCAGTACACAATCTGTGTCACGTTCAGTAAAAAGGAAAACATCAAAGCACAGTGTCATAGCCACCGCAATTTGTTCAGTTGCGACGAGGTCTTTGAAACCCAGCTGAACCCAGCTAATCTACCTTTCACTAGATGAAAGAACAGAAGAAACACACGCTCGCCACCCCTCCTCTCCACACCCATTGATTTATTAACCAACCCCACACCATTGTTTACAGTTAATTGCTATTAAATTATACTGCTGTTCCATGCAAGATGACATTTCAGCGGGAGTGGCTGTACAGCGAGTCATCGGGTTTTAGCCCCGTATGAATTCAAATAGCACAGGCTTGGGGTGAATTAGTGCACATACATCTAATATGCAAATGATGGAGGGATGGAAAGAGATGGAGAGAAAGAAAGAAGGAGATAAAGAGAGTGACGGTGGGAGATTGATAGAGAATAAAGTGAGAAAGAAAGAAAGAAAAAGAGAGACAGAGAGAGAAAGAAAGAAAGAAAATAGAAAGAAAGAAAGAGACAGTAGCCGTCATACGGTCACAGGTATGTCAGTCGCGGGGAAAACGTGAGAAAATAACGGTTCCTGTAGAAGACAATAGCTTCAGACAGGCACACAAAAGATTCATTAGAGGGTTAACATTATCAGTGAGAAGGAGATAGAGAGGAAATATCAAAGCGACATGTCCGGACTCAGCTGCCCGCCGCCAAAACCTGCCAATCATCGTGACGACTGTTGATTTCTGTTTGTAATCTGATGCTCATTAAGATGGTGGTGGCGGGTGGCATTGATATGGCGACGGAGGCCGGTCACAGAGGTGGACAGCAGGCATAGAGAGAGAGAGAGAGAGAGAGTGTGAGGGGAGGGAAGGAGGAGAGGCATAGTACAGCTACAGATGTAAGATCTTAAGTTGAGCCAGTTTGCTACAGAAGGAAAATCATCCTGCAGTAATCAAATTAAGATCCTACATCTGTAGGAGGGGAGCTGGGAGAGTGGAGGAGTTGTGACTATTGATGTGCACCTTTCAAGTGGATGATGCGCAGTGGTGGTGGAGGTAAATTGATGCCCCATACACACACACACCCCTCCTGACAGAAGGACTACTGCACTTCACATCAATAAGCAAACCACAGGCCTCAAACAGGAGATATTAGTTAGAATGAATGAAATACAGTAAGCATCTCGACCGACTGCTGGAGCTTCTCTCCACTGATCTACAGCGAGCCGCATTATGCTACCAAGTACTAGTGTTTTGCCAAGTACTAGTGTTTTGCCAAGTATTAGTGTTTTGCCAAGTACCAGTGTGGCATGTGGAATAATCACACCGCAAACAACCCCCCACAACCGTGTCGGTCACAATTAGCGCTGAACGTCAAACCGTGCTAAGAGGCCCCCTGTTACACACAGGCCAAGTCATCGATTGGGCTTGATCAATCAAGTTGCCGGTGAGTGCGCTTTAAGTGCCCGCGTCTCATGACTTGTACACTAGCATCAGGGGAGCTGTCGCGCAGCACTTACAATCAATTACCGAAAATAAGCCCCTTAACCCTCCTCGACGGGTTCCCAGATAGTATTCATTACACCCAGAGTATGATGGTCAAGGCGAGGGTAGGGGTGGTTGAGGAGGCTTGGGGCCCCTAAGCAGCTGTATTCAGAGTGACATCACTGTAGGAGAAAGGGGGCGGCGGGGACACATCTGGACAGGCACCTGCCAGGCAAGCTAAGCAGCTGGGGTCCTAAAAGAAAACACAACTAACCCTAAGCAGAGATACTCTATATAATGACGAGATGGTCTCGTCTCTGTCCTAACAATGGTAGTCATTTTCGCAAAGGCGGAAAAGGCAGGCGGGAGGAGGCGAAATCAATTGGGAACATTCTAGCCAATGAGAGGGCAGATACGCATGTGAACAACATACACAACTCTGATATAAAATGCACCTGCTAGCATACCTACGGAACAGGTCCTCAACAAGCAAAATAACACCCCAAAACCGTGAAATGAACAGAGTTTAATGAAAGACATAAATAAAGAGAGCTTGTTGGCTCTCTTAGGTCGGTTGCATTAGGGCCGTAAAACATTACGTTTTGTGTTAAATATTTCATTTGAAAGGTGGTGGTGGGCACAGTACAGCTATAATTTTCCTGTGCATTGAGACGTTTATTGCATGCTGCCAGTACAAACAGGCTAGAACCTGTCTCCTCTCTGACCTCTTACCTCTAAGAGTGATACTGAGTTTGTCAAACAAAAAGCTCATACTTGTGTTTCTGAACATTAAATATGAATTGTTTTTATTGCTATAGTACATACAACTGTAAATCAGGCAGCTAAAGAAAAGGACACAGGGGTGGGGGTTAAAATAGTACTATCCCTTCCAGACCTCGGTCAGTGTTTTCGTTCTCAACATTTATTTCATACAATTCATAATATCAGCGCACTACTCTATGTAATGAAACAATACAATATCCATTACAGATGTAGGGTCTTAATTTGAGCAATTTTGATAGAGTACAGCAGGGGAAAAAATCCTACAGCAACAGGAAATGCTAATTATTATGTGGATTATAATGGATTGCTACATTTTCATAAGGGAAAATCAAGTCTGAAATTCAAAGTGGAAATGAAAAGATTCAGAAGCATTTTTAAACCTCAAATAGACAACACGTTTTAAATTTCCTGAATTGCAGGAAAGTTCTCCTGCAAAAAGATGATCAAATTAAGATCCGACATCTGTAGCTACAATTTCCAAACACCAAACATACCAAGTGTTTGCAAATTTTGCAGGCTCATAAGTGAGTTATAAGCTAATCTTGCTTCCTAATAATGAAAAATAATCAGATCGTACATCATAACCAACAGGAAGCAAGAGTCTTACTCTTCTAGCGCTTCCTACAGCCCATGTCTATTAATTATTGTTTCCAGAGCGACAGGAAGTAGGATGAAGGTTGCCGATATACACTGTTCTAAGGTCAGTTTAATGTCCTTAAGTTTAGCATTTGGGAAGGGTAAGCTGGTCCCAGATCTGTGCATATGGGCAACTTCTACTAATAGCATGGCACAGCTAGAACAATGGTGTTAGCAAATTGCACTACCATGTCACGTTAGCATGTTAGTAAGTTATCATAATAACACTTTGAGTAGGGGAAGCAAAAAGGAGTCAGTACTTCTGGGTTTGAAGGTGACACTGCTAAGTAGATAACGTGACTAGGCTCTGTATCCAGGCCAGTGGTGAAGGGGTTGGGTTAAATGCGGAAGACACATTTCAGTTGAATGCATTCAGTTTTGCAACTGACTAGGTATCCCCTTTCCCACACAGTCTCTCTCTGATACACACATACACACACACAGCACTGGTCCACCCCTAGAGAGCTGCCTACAAGGTCGCACCCCTCCCCGGATATGCCCGTGTCACAGAAAAAAAATATTATAATTTCAGCCAGGTTCACTCTCACCTGTACACTGGTAATAAATCTTGTTTGGTGACAAAAATGTCCAATTAAAATAGGAATTGACAGAAAAATAAGGTTGTGAAAAAAATTCTGGAATGCCACCTCAAGGACAAAGTGGCTGGTAATGAAGAGAATAAATGAGTGTGGGATATAATAATCTTTCTAGAGCAATCGTAAAAAAGTTGTTTCCATAGGGGCAGATATAAACTGTGGGTAGTTCAGTTTTAAGACTAATATGTGTTTTCCTCCAGCTAACTTCTATCACTGTATGACTACTTTACTTTGTTACTTCATGTAATAACAATGTAATAACAATTGTTACAATGATTGACACTTCGGCATACCGTACAGAATCGTCCGGCCTGCTCATTCATAATGATACTGTAACGTATTTGACTATTATGAACCAACTCTCTGGTTGTCACCGTGGAGATACTCCCCGTGTAACGGATGGAGTCGTCACGACAACACGACGGAAGCGCACTCCCCCACCCCCATTTACGAATCCCTCCATCAACTCCCAAAGGGAGGAACTTCGATTACTCCCACAATTAGCTGTGTCATCCCTGGATTAAGTGGTCAGGTTTGAGTTTTGAAGCCAATTAGCCTATTATTTCTCGCTGATTTGTTGATTAATTATGGATATTTAGGTGGGAAACGAGACGTTCATTCTGAATCAAAATTGAATTATGTGGTGTAATTAGCCACAAAGTTACATATTTTTCCTCTCCATCTCACGTGATATGTTCATAGTCAAGCCGATTCTGACGCTGTGACACAATTGAAAAACAAAATAGATCGGACTATGCAAATACGACCTTGGTTTATGTGAAAAGGCATTGAAAGCATTAACTAGCTGTTAATAGCCTTTGGAGCAATGTTAACTCCATTGTCAGCAAGTTGCCATAAGTGCTCAGTGTTAATATCCAGTGCTCAAATCCAGAATCAATGGGCTCTTAGAAGCTTGTTATATTGATGCATCATTTTAAGGCCTTCTTCCTCATCAATGCTTTATGGCTTTTTGGTAGTGAAGTAATAGCATTTATTGTTGACACATTGGCTCCTTAAATGTTATTTACGGCGCCTGCCACTCTGTGGTTCAAGCAAACGCCCTTGGCTCAGACGATGAAGCAGATATTCGACTTTGCTACGTATGAGTGGAGGAACGCGGCAAAGGTCCAGCTAGAGCTGCGGGAGCATCTTGAGCATTCAGCTTCTTGAACTTTTACAGTCCATACCTAGACAGCAGGCGACTATGGCCCAGATCTGGCGGCGCAACGTGTCATATGGCCCAGAACATGTCTGATTGTCTGCAACAGCGCCCTTTCAACCTCAGGCGGCTGAAGAAATTTGGCATGGGCCCTAAAACCCTCATAAACCTCTACAGATGCATCATTGAGAACATCCTGTCGCCACTGAGAGCATTCTGGATGCATCACCTCTTGGTACGGCAACTGCACCGCCCTCATCCGCATGGCTCTCCAGAGGGTGGCGCGGTCAGCCCAACTCATCACCGGTGGCACACTGTCTACACCTTCTGGAGATGTACAACACTCTGTGTCAAAGGAAGGCCAAGTAGATCATTGAGCACCTCAGTCACCCAAGCCACGGACTGTTCATTTGGCTACCGTCTGACAGACAGAGTCCGTACAGGTGCATCAGAGCCAAGAGACTAAAAAACAGCTTCTATTAGCGGGCCGTCAGACTGTTGAACATCCACCACTAGCCATCTACCAGGTGATGCACACTCACACAAAACACACACTATTACAAGCTATTACATACACACCTCATACTCACAAACACACGCATAGATACACACACACTCACACACACACAGCCAATGCTGCTGTCCCATGTTAGAGACATTAAACCACTGGATACTTTCCGTTTCACACGATGTATTTCAATACTGTATTCTTCACATAGCTCATCCTAATATTTCTACTACTATACATTACATCTGCAGTTACACTGTTTATACACACACCACATACTTATTTACAGTGCCTTCAGACATATTCACACCCTGTGACTTTGTGTTGAGTGACAGCCTGAATATAAAAGGATTAAGTTGAGATTTTGTGTCACTGATCTACACATAATACCCCATAATGTCAAATAGAACTGTTTCCAAATTAATAAAAAATGAAAAGCTGAAATATCTTGAGTCAGAAAGTATTTAACCCCTTTGTTATGGCAAGCCTAAATAAGTTCAGGAGTAAACATTTGCTTAGCAAATCACATAAGTTGCATGGACTCACTCTGTGTGCAATAGTGGTTAACATGATTTTTGAATGACTACCCCATCTCTGTACCCCACGCATTCAGTTATCTATAAGGTCCCTCAGCCGAGTAATGAATTTCAAGCACAGATTCAAACACAAAGACCAGGCAAGTTTTCCAATGTCTGAATACTGAAAACCGATTTAATCAAGACATATGTGTTTTATTTTTGATTTGTTCATTTTTACTTCCACTTTGACATGACCAAGTATTTTGTGTAGCTTGTTTGACCAAAGCATTTTTAAAATCCATTTTAACCACACTTTGTAACACAACAAAATGTGGAAAAAGGGTCATGAATACTTTCTGAGGGCACTGTATACACTGAATGTACAAAACATTAGGAACACCTGCTCCTTCTATGACATAGACTGAGCAGGTGAACGCAGGGGAAATCTATGATCCCTTATTGATGTCACCTGTTAAATTCACTCAGTCAGTGTAGATGAAGGGGAGAAGACAGGTTTTTAAGGATTGTTAAGCCTTGATACAGTTGAGACATGGGTTGTGTATGTGTGCTATTCAGAGGGTGACTGGGCAAGACAAAATACTTAAGTGCCTTTCAGAACGGGGTATGTGTGTGTTTGAGTGTGTCACCTGTGAGTGTGTCAAGAACTTCAAAATGTTTTGTCCACTCATGTATTCTTGACATAGCTCACTCTAATATATCTACTGCTGTACATATCATCCTTAACACATTTTGTGCAAATTCATCCGGTGTACATACGTATGCATAGATTGTATTTGGATTACTATTACAGCGCTATTTGGGTTGGTAACTGAATTCGTTCCGACATATCTCGATTTTCTCTGTTTGTGTACTTTTTCAACGTTTTACTGCGTTGTTAGGACCTAGTGACATTAGCATTTTTGCGGCGCCCGTTTTAGCATCTGCTAAGCTGTGTACGTGACCAATAAACTTTGATTTGATTTGATTTGTGGGTTATACCAACCCTGTCACACTGATATGCTCACTGAGGTCAAGTTGTAAATGGTGACCTTGTAGATGTGAGCTGAACATAAGCCTTACAAATGTAGTTGCCGGTATGCTATGATACAGTACTATTAGACAAAATACAAAACAAGTAACGTAATAATCACAACTACATAATTACACATTGACTGTACTGGGGGTTCCAACATCTTTGGTGTAGCTCACAGGTTAGACCACTCCCTCCTGAGGGTGTTATAGTTATTCAAAAATACTATTAGCACAAGACTCACATCTCTTGAACATGAGGCCGTGCATCTGACAACATGAGATTACCAGGTCTATATCCCTGTCATAAGCAAACCGGTTACAAGGCTGAAATGACACAACTCTTCAACCTTATCTCATTCTTATGCCACCCATCATGGATACGTTTACACTACCTCCTCATTACTAAGACGGTATTTGTCCAATATATACACAGATATTGTTATTCATGGCTTGGATGTGACTAAATATAGCCATTTGTGTAACAGTGGGAGGTTTTGGTCTTTGGTTCTCCATCTTGAAGGTGAGGTGCCAGAGAACCAGGAGAGCATCTACTGAATGCCCCTTTTCATCCTGCATGGAGACAGGGTGGGTTGGACAGCGTAAATATTTAGCTCTATCGAAGTTGGCCAAGGATCCTAACCTTTAGATGGATAGATTGATGCGTGCCTGGGAGCAGGCTTTGCCAAAGACAATTCGGGAAACTTCCTAAAGGCTGCCCACTGGAGAATGTTTTAAAGGTAAACCAAGTAGGAGTAGGAGAAGCAGCTGCCAAAACAGTTTCAATATTAGGATAGAGTTGTCCTAATATTGGCACTGTAAACCAAGCCTCTGGTATCATAAGAAGAAGAGTTTCTCCTTCCTTGGAGATATCTCATTTTTGCTATTTCTTGCCTGATAGGAGCGTTTATGGTATTTTGCTAAAGTTTCATAATTTCCTTCCATTTGAAATGCATTTCACTGCACATTTCTCACATTTCAACCTCAAAAGAGACCGTGACACGATGAAGTAGATAATCAGACTTATCATAATTACCATAAAAATATCTAAGGCTTTGAATTTGAATTAAACACACATAGCTTTAAGATTAGCCTTAAACTGGAAGTGTGACACATTCAATCATGACCACAGGTCAATCTGATTGGCAACTGTATGAGAATCAACTGAAGGGGGTGGTAAATGCACTTCTTATGCTCCAGGAAACAGAAGATCACAAGACTGAAAGCTTCCAAAGTCATTTACCTTCTTTAAAAAAAAGAACAATAAATAACACAGTATTCTCATAGACAAAACAAATACTTTCATACTCAAAATATATAATTTTTAACCAAAGAGGTCCATGTAAGATCTAATATAATAGTTGTTTTTAAAACATACCTTATGTGTGATGTGGTATACTGTAGAGTGATATATAGAAGCTCCTTCTATTGCCACACATTACAACCAGAATAGGTCTTGAGCCAGAGAGAAAGCAACAAACCATCCATCCACAGCCTCAAGAAAGCATAACGAACCCTTCACTGCGCACCAGCTCTAGATGTATTAAGCCTGCGATTGCCTCAGTAAAATACACCCTTGTCATAATGAACATGCACAGTTAAACAGATTAACAAGGAACCATTTTGTCTCGTTCCCTTTCCGATTCTCTAATTGCACTGAGTCTTCAAATAAAAGGACTAAGGAATGAATACAAAACACTATACACAGTCTGAATGGCCATAACCAAGCTCCAATGAACGTGGACCAAGAGTCACTGTATATGTCGTCATATTAGCTTATTATATTCAAATTAACTTGACTCCTCACAAAATGCCATTGTGGGCGATAAAAAGGATTGTCAAAACACACAAATGACTGGATCACGGAAGGATTGTTTCCATCTCTGAATGCCATTACTACAGCGTCTTTAGAGAGCGACCATGTTGTTCCAATTGTTTTACTCTCCATTCAAACAGCATTGCCGTCATATAGCCTTGAATAAGCCTATTCCTCTCTCTTTTATTAATCAGTTTAGCCATTATTTATCTCTTATTGTATGCCAACACTGGAATGGAATGTATATTACCCATTTAGAAATTGATTTGGCATAGGGAAAAACTCCCTTTCAGGTTGACAGAAGTCTTGATTATCTTGAGTGGTTGAACATACAGTATCTGCCTGCATGACTTAATGGCTGACTATCGAATATCTGCCATTTTATACCCCCTCTCCCGCACAGAGAAAGTGAGTAATCAAAACATCTACGGTAGACTGCTTTTACCTGTTCAGTCGTTTTAGATCCATTAGAGGCACTTGATAAGAGCAGAAGGAGCAAAATACTTGGAATTGTGACGAAATTGTACTCACATGGGGCCAATTGTAGGGAATATTTATATATTTAAGCCCACACTCTGGGTGTGCAGGTTATTAGCCATAATATGGCATTTTGACCTGCCAGGAAAAAATCTGGAACCTAGTTTTAGGCTATAACTAGTTCTTGTTCCTGTCCCCTATTCTCCTAGGTAGCAATTCAGTCTAAAATGAGCTGAAGGCTAACAACCTGGAAACGTTACAGTAGGCCAGGGGTTCCCAAACTTTTTTGGCCCACGACCCCAAATTCTTGCAACCCGAACCATGTGAGAGAATTAAAAAATCAATAAACAGCAAATGTTAACTTTTTTATTTGGGGCTATGGCAGTCAGTTGAAAAACATTGTAGCAATATTTCTGATTGTCTTCTCAACTCACTATCACCTACTTTTAATATAGGGCTATGACAGTCAATTGCAAATTAGTCTGACATAATAGATCTTATCTCACCACCGCTAATGAGACGGGAGTGCTTGATGCATGTCGCGTCAGAGCCTCTCAAAAGTCAGAGGGCGTGGTCGACAGTGCGCACCTCATCTCTGCTGTCACATCAAACCTGGATTGATATTTGGTTTTAATGCAGACTAGAGACCTGAATTCAGCTTCACACAGATAGGAGCTGGCGAAGGGTACCATGAGTTTTATGGCGCTTTCATGACAACTGGGAAGTCTGAAAAATAGGTCAAATCATGACGCCAGGGATCTTCAGGTTGGAAAGTCAGAGCTATAGAAAGAGGCCAGAGTTCCCGAGTTTGAATTCCAAGTTGGATGACCGCTCAAAACGTTTTTTCCCCAGTCGGAGCTAATTCTTTTCGAGTTCCCAGTTGTCTTGAGCGCATTGAAGCCGGAAGTCGGAGATTTTCGAGTTCCCAGTTCCGAGTTCTCAGTTGTTTTGAACTCGGCATTAATGCTCAGAGGGAGACAGCAGGGTATTCCCTTTGAGTCAGGAACCAAAACTCCTCTGTTGTGACCCGTGAATGCATTCGGTCACATGACAGTTTGATCAGTTGTTCGATTTCATTTACCGGCATGTCAACTGAGCCAGGATCAAACCGATTGGGAAGTAGGTCCCAAAGTGCTCTTCCAAGTGTTGAAGGTGAGCAGTCATCACTCGTGTGGGACACTTACTGATGCTGTTTTCTGTTAGAAACATGCACAGCCGAGGCAAGGGGGTATGGTTCGCTTTTCAAAGACTCTCTCGCCAATAAGAATTCTGTCCTCTGAATACACTGATTCAGTCACTCATCTGTAGAATGTTTTTGGATTTCCCCTGCATGCTTGCGTTCAGTTCGTTCAGTTCCAAATACGTCTGTTACATAGGCAAGGAGACACACTTTCTTTTCATTATACAGAAAGTCAACCAAGTCTGTTTTTTCTACGTCAAACAATTCCTCTCTCCATCCGAAAAATCTTTCCTACACTCCCCCTCAATAACACCAAGCCGCGGAGTGAAATACAACATTGTCCTGCTCTGATCTCATATCGCCCATATCGCCAGTTGCTCTCAGTATATCATACATTGCGTCCATATGGCAGAGGGAGACACATTCATAACTAGAATGCAGAGGCCTGCCCGCCGTCCCGTTTTAGATGGTGCCCCGTCTACGCAAAAGCCCACCATTCGATCCCATGGAATCTGTTTTTCATCAACATAGCCACGCAGCACACTGTACATCTCCTGTGCCATTTCATGCACAGGTATCGTGAGACAGAACAATATGTCCTCATGAAAAGCCTCCCCCAACATGTATAGCGAGCAAAAGTCAATGCATGGGCATCTCGGCCTTCACAGCCGAGAAGGCCGAGATGGAGAGCATAAGCCTGGGAGTTTGAGTCGTTCAGTCAGTTCTCTTGATTGCTATCAATAGCATAAATTCTAAATTTAACATTGTTATCTGACAAAGGTATTCTATGCCTCTGCCTCCCCACATAATGTTTTCACCACATCAATTGCGGCCGGTAATATCAGTCTCTGCAATAGCGTGTGGTTTCATAGCGTAGCAGGCCTAGCCATTCACTGTGGGAATGATTCAAGTGTAACGATCAAGTGTGGCCTTTTCCCATGATCTATGGGCACTCTCTGGTTGAATTTGAGCTTTTAGACTTCAATCATTTTCATTCAGATTTTTAAGGCTAACCACATTACAATGATTTTGATATAATTTATTTTCTCAGAATTTTGGAAATTCTCCCGCGACCCCATTTTCATATCAGTCAACCAGCCTCCCTAGTAGTAATCTTTATCAATAAAATATTGCCATTCTGACCACAGGTTTCACAACCAACAGGACTTCAACCTTCTACATACACACATACCTTACCCTTTACCTCTCCCCCACACACACACACGCACACACCCACACACACACACACTCTACATTTCCCTAAAACATTAAATAAATAAATAACATTGTACATTGTTTGACATGATATGTCTTAGGCAGGCTAAAACAACCATATAGAGCCAAAATAGTGTGTTTTATTACTTAGTACCGGAGTCAAAGTGCTTGTGTTTTTGGTTTACACATGTTTTACTGACCTTACAGTAACTGTGAACAGCTGTTAATAACTTTGTGAACCTAAATGAAAACTATCGCAAAGCAAAGTCTGAGATATACATATCCACACACACACACACACAAGCACCCACCAACCGACTCACCCATTCTAGGACCAGCCTTCCCAACGTCAACACAAACCTTATAGCATTAGGAGTAAAAAACAAAACTGTCATTGGGTCAGTACTTAGGGGCAACATCCACCTCACACTCCCTCTCTCTCACCAAACTCCCGTCGAGACCAAGTGATGAAATATCATCTTAAATCAATGGAGGGATTAATAGAGGGAGGGGACGAGAGAGAAGGAGGGAGGAAATACATGTGTAGGGAGGGAGATGCTGCAAGGTGCCAGAGCTGTCCTTGACCCTACTGGGGTCAGCAACTCTAGACATGGCACAGCCATAATACACAAAAACAACCACTGAGGTCAAAAAGGGGAAAGCACTTCTGTATCTATTGCAGGAATGGGTTGACGGTAAAATAACTCTTGTCTCAGAAATGGATAGATTTAGTAAGAATGGTTTAGAAAAGCTCACTAGTATGTAATTCATATTAGTCCAATAGGCCACTGAGAATACGTACTATTGTATTATTTTAAATCATATCAATATATATGTTTGAGCGGTTTGATAGAATATTATCTATTACCTGGCGGCAGGTAGCCTAGCGTTTAAGAGCATTGGGCCATGAACCGAAAGGTCGCTGGTCGTTTGAAAAATCTGTCAAACCTCATTGGAAGTGGTAACATGCACAATCATGTTTCAACACTCTCACCTTCACCAACATTGATACACATTGTGGGATGCCACAAATGACAGGTGTTATGTCATTTTTCTGACAGTGTTATTACAACAGCCACTCCGCGATAGTGTTGAAAAAGCTTTTAACACTGACCGTAACCAGTTGGGCAGATGATCCATTCCCCTCCTCCCTACCATGTTACAACTGGCAGAGCAGAGATCTGACTGGAGGAGAAACAGGAGAGAGGGCTTTACCGCAAACAAATTGATTTAATGACAACACTCGAAGTGTCCATTCCGTGACCCTAGCTAACCTCTATCCGACTCAGTGCCGCCGCATATAGAGGAAATGACATGGACGATCCATATTGTAGCTTTTCTTGTTTGTTTCAATTGTGGGGTTTTTCTCTCCAAAAGAATCAAAGATGTGACACATAGCAATCGCCATCAATGTCCAGTGCAGAAAAGTTGATTTCTCAAATCAAAAGCTTGACATTGTGTACTGCTCATATTAACCATATGATGCAATACACAATGCATGTATTGCATGGTTTGACATTGACTTGTTTGTGTTACCGACAGACACTGAGTACGTGGATACGTTCAAGATACTCGTCCTTGAGCATCTTAACAGGAGAAAATGTACACTCATTGCATGTACTTGTTCATGTGCAAATCCTGATTAAATGACAATGTTACATTTCATTTGAAGTACATTAACAACAACAAAAAATAGAATAATTTCATATCCTATTTCATATTCAGACAGGCATGCCAACGGTATAACTATGGTGTCCTATCCGCAAAGACAAACCCCCAAACTTTCCCCCCTTCTGTTCATGGAGGGAAGTTACATGTATCAGGTGCAGGCTTGAGCTGTGCTGCTGCAGCAGTTAGGTTGCTAGCCCTTCCACTTTCTTTCGCCACAGGGCCAGCTATTATTATTAACATCATTTGTCTGAGACGCCGGTTCAGCAGGAGCTATAAAGATGGCATGGTAATAAACGACCGCGGGTGTCTCTCTGGCCTGGGCCTGTTCCTCATCTGCCACCTCATCCTCACACACACACACACACACAACTTTACTATCCCTAGCAGGGACGGGAGTGGCGATTTGTTTTCCTGCAGGTGCCCACTCTGTCTATTGTTGTTTGCACTAAAGGGGACAAATTCAATTCATTCTTATGACAAGAAAGCACTGATACAAGGGAAGGAGGAGCAGGAAGAGGAGGAGGAGGAGGAAGAGGAAGAGGAGGGGGAGGAACGGAGGATGTGATTGCCCAAGAGGAAACAAAGAGACGAGAGAAGAAAGGGAAAAATGTACAAAAAAGTTGCTGAATGTGAACTTTTACGAAGAAGGGAAGCACCCTGGTCGAGTACTCATTCAGTCAATTTCACTTGTGGGAGATGTTTTCTTTAGGCTGCAGCTGTACCTCTTTCTTAATGTAAGTTACTACTCCTGAACCTACACCTACCATGGCATAGGTTTTTATATTCCCTTTGTTGGTTTGTTTGTCGGAAACTAACCTGCACTGAAGCAGAACCTAGACATAACAATGTTGAGTTGTTACGTCTGGAAACACAATAAATATAAACAATCAATTACACTCCTTCGGGAAAATGTAAATTAACTACAGTTTCCCCTATATTCTAGTATAACCAGTTGGACAACATAACATCTCCGGTTAAAATGAATACCCCTGGCTCAGTCATAGGAAGGAATCTGAAGCTAATTTAAATATATGTCTCCGAAGCCATTCACAGGAACCATGGAGAAATTAATATTCTTCCTTATTATTGCTTGTCTTTTAAAAAATTCTACCATTAAAAAAACAACACCTACTTTTCTGCAATAAAATCCTTGTGAATCTCCCCATGAAGTCTGCCATAGGAACTGGCACATTAATAATCCTATGCTCGTATTCAAATGTTCTGTCAAAAGCTAAAGAAAGATGGAGTGCCTTTCTGTGGCGAAAGCTAAGATTGAAGACATGTTCCATTGACATTGTTAAAAGTTTATGAAAATATATGAATCCTCAACTGTCATTGGCCACTCTACTCCCAACTCCCGCTGCAGTTCCAGAAGAAATCGGTCTTTTAATCAAAATGATTGAATACCAGCAGGTTGGATTCAGGGATGTGAATAAAACAAGTGGGTTGGGGTCGATTGTGAGGAAGGGGGGCTTTGAGTCATAACTGCGCACTTGCATACGAAAACACACAATCGGATTGCATTTCTCCGCACTCTGACAGTTAAACACGTGGGCGGCCAATTTCAAATGAGCACTATTCAGATCCGATAGCGAGTCAAACTTCAGTCCAATGGAGACATATGGTGGCGTCTGCATGTTTAGCCTAACAGATGTTGGGCGTATCACGTTTTTTCTACCTATGAACCTGAGTGACACGATGGTAAATCAGGGGCTTGTTTAATAAAACTTTGTCTGCCTTGCATTTACATTGAAGAATTGTGGGATATTGTAGGGGAGAGTTGGGGTGGAATAACAGACAAACGGATGGACAGATATGGGGTGGATTTTCTCCTGGAAGGTGAGCTCAATGATGAGGACACCTTAAAGGTCTTGACATGCCCTTGGACATTTGTTGTCTCTAAACAAAGTATCCACCGACTTATGGACTCCAATAGGTGGTCATTTCTCTTTGACAGTTCAATTGGTCCATCAACAGTGAAACCTCAGTGCCTATTTAGTGGAAAGCACATTCATTCTAAGCAAGGAAACGACAAACCCAAAGGGAAAGTGAATCTTCAAGATTAATTTTGTATGTGAAAGTCATAAAAAGCTTTAATTATTGCCTTTTAATTCATTCAAAGCTCATTTGCTTATAATACTGATGATGTCAAAGGACTCAACACACAAAGTCAATCCACCCACCTTAAAGGTGTAGCAACCAAAAAGCTGAGGGATGGTGTCCATTTTGCACCAGTACACCCCTCTCCTCCCCACACATGGCAGTGTGGTGGGAGATGGTAAGATGGAATGTCTATACACAGACTGGGAAGGAGAGTGATTGAGCGCCGCAGGGCTGTTCTCATCATGCCGTCTGCTCTATCTTCTCTATGTACTCCATCATAGCCACACAAGGCTCTAAGGGAGTCCCTGGAGGCACAGGGGTCCTGACCCTCTGCACCTGTGCTTTTCTGGTCGTAAAGGGAAGAAGACAACACACCTGCTAAATCAAGGGGGTGCACCACGCCTGTTCTCAGGAGCCATAGTGCCTGTTGTATTTTTGATTCTTCTTGATTGGCTAGTAGACCCACTCATGGTTTTCTAGGGGTTGTTTTCGGAGAGGTGAAACGTTCAGATTGTTGCAGATAGAAGTTGAATAAATAGAGCTTACATGGATCCCTATTCTACATTACAGACAATCATATCTGTTCTACACAACGCATCTCTATCTGAATGTTCTGTAATGTTGCAGCGTTCTGAACAGGCCCCAGGTCCTAAACACACACCCGATTTTAAAAGGGACAAGATGACAATGCTAAAGCTACCCTGTCTAATATATCCTGTGATGGCGAGAGAGGGAGATAAAATATGAACCTGCAATTATACATTGTGTATTGTAAGCACTCAGCTCCTTAAAGTCACAGCTCATTGTTAAATAGAGCCATGACTTCTTCACACCTCTTGACTTGGACTTATCTTGTTCTAAAGGCTTCAATCTTGTACGACATTTTGAAAATGGTTCCAACTCCCCCCTCTCACCCTTTCTCTATATTTATTTTGATAGAAAGGCACTGAAGAGAAAAGGAGGTTTGAAGCGGTCTCCGAATCTGCACAGCCTGTCACAATACAAAAACATGTCTCTTTAAGCTACATGTGAAGCATGCGTAATTGAAGATAAATCTAGAGTGTTTCTCTCTCCTCTCCTTCCCTCTTACTCCCATCCTTGCCATGGTTACCGTTGATGAGTGGTAAATTGGAAATGATCCCGAGTCTGAACATTCAGACGGAATGTCGTCCCATTATGGCCCGTCCGTCAAGGGAGAAAGAAATTACTCAGCCGTCAATCTGGCCATCAAATGAACGGGATTGTGGAATTGATCAATGGAATAAAGGCAGAAATACAAAAAAATCCCACTATAATTTCCCCCTTCCACTGCAGTTGCATGAATACATCAAATGCAAATGGATTTAGTCTTTAACTCCTTCCCTGCCTTCCTCGTTTGTGTGGAACCAGTCTAACGACATTCCACTGTCCCAATTAGATGGACAAAATGAGAAATAATTGCAGATTAAAGAAGAGAAACACATGAAATCATATAGGTCAAACCCCCACACCCCACTGATCTTAATACTTTAAATAAAAAGTTTGGTCTGCAATCGTTTCTTGGCAGAAGAGAATGAAGACACCTCTTGCACGCCGCAAAGCTAAATTAATTGCGCCAATTATTCATGGCCAAGAATTGTCTAAAGCAGGTGTTGAACTGAACTCAAATCCTCTCAGGCAACTCAAATCCTCTCGTTTGTAATTGGCTGCCTGGCTTCAATAATTGATTGGAACAAATGTGAAATGGATTAGAGGGTGTAAGGGTGTTCCATCATGGGTTCAGAGCCAGAGGGGACACCTGCACTGATTCACTGATCTTTATATCATCTGATTTTCTTGGCTGCTACAGGGATAATTGAACTGACCCATCCGCATGTTATAACGATCAGTGGAAATGGTGCAGGGACTGGTCTATTGGTGCACCTAATGAATGACGGATGACTGATGGGGACATGTGTTTTATGCATGTGCAGCGTATTGGGATAGTATCACTTCTGCAACAGGTTTTACAACCATAACTCAAAACATATGCCCATGAAAGACAAAATGAAACGGTACTGAATCTAAATGTAATAGAATAGTATTACTGTGTGTGTGTGTGTGTGTGTGTGTGTGTGTGTGTGTGTGTGTGTGTGTGTGTGTGTGTGTGTGTGTGTGTGTGTGTGTGTGTGTGTGTGTGTGTGTCCCCTCACAAGAATAATAAACCAACTAACATTCAGAGAAGTGAGGACATTTTGCCGGTCCTCACTTTAAAAAAAGGCTTAGGGTTAGAATTATGGTTAGGGTTAAGGGTAGGGGTTAATGGTTAGGATTAGAATTATTAATTAGGTTTAGGGAATGTGTGTGTGTGTGTCTGTGTGTGCAGGGTTAAATCAAAGGGGCATAGATTGTGTATATGTGTAAAAGTGTATTTTACTGTCTCTCCCTCTCTCACACTGTAGCTCTTCCTCCCAGACACACACACACACACACACACACACACACACACACAGGCCTGCAGAACCCACATCAGGAATCAAAGTAAGACCCAGATGCAGACTGGCAAAGTAACAATATTCAATGTTCCAACAGGGACAAGCAGAAGACAGGTCAAGGCAGGCAGAGGTCGGTAATCCAGAGGAAGGCAGAGGTGCAGGTCGGCGGGTAGGCTCGGGGGCAGGCAGAGTGGTCAGGCAGGCGGGCACAGAGTCCAGAAAACAGGCAAGGGTCAAAACCTGGAGGACTAGCAAAGAGAAATCGAAGCAGGGTCAAAGGGAAAAACACACTGGTAGACTTGAAAACATACAAGACGAACTGGTACAGAGAGACAGGAAACACAGGGATAAATACACAGGGGAAAACAAGCGACACCTGGAGGGGGGTGGAGACAATAACGAGGACAGGTGAAGCAGATCAGGGCGTGACAAATGTAATGTTGTCCTTGCTACAGGCTAGTAAAGGAAACAATTAGCGTAGCACTGTGGCTAAGGTCCACCAACATCAATAGTCCCTGATAGTATTGTAAGCCTACTGACCAAATTGTGCATTTCACCTCCGAACCCCGACTGCAATAGACACCCTGAGAGGGGATTAGGGATTTCAGCCCGTGCAAATGTAGACAGATCACTGTGCATATTTAAGTATAGGGCCTTCGGGAGCTATAGCAGTGTTAAGTCAGTGAGTCCTCCCTGCCAACTTGGGTCGTGTTCATTTGGGCATGCAAAGAAACATGTTTTAAAATGGTTTGCAATAGAAAATGAAAATGAGTGTTTTCTATTGGAGAAATCCAGGTCATCTCTCCCTATTCCAATCCTTTTTTCTTCCTTTTGGTGCCTAATAAACACGACCACGGCACTTTCAAGTTGACTCATATCAACTCTTTGTCAAAGACCCACAATGTGGTAGGTAGAATGTCCAGGATTTTTAGCCCACACACACACACGCAAACACACTTTCAGTGTAACCAGATGGATGCTGGGAGGTTGGTATACTTGAGACCTCTGGAGTCTTCTCATTTTAGTGCTGCACATTTGGGCATCTGTAGCTAAGCAGCAAGGGTACAGCCACCTCTTTCTCATAAGGTAACATGTGTCTCGCCCACCAGACTGCCCACTGCACCTAAAGCTGTGCCATGAGCACTTTACAAAATACAGAAACATGTTGGTATCGTTCTCTCTCTCTCTCTCTCTCTCTCTCTCTCTCTCTCTCTCTCTCTCTCTCTCTCTCTCTCTCTCTCACACACTCACTCACTCACTCACTCACTCACTCACTCACTCACTCACTCACTCACTCACTCACTCACTCACTCACTCACTCACTCACTCACTCACTCACTCACTCACTCACTCACTCACTCACTCTCTCACTCACTCACTCACTCCGGCACTCACTCACTCACTCACTCACTCACTCACTCACTCACTCACTCACTCACTCACTCACTCACTCACTCACTCACTCATACAGGCGCACACACACACACACACACACACACACACACACACACACACACACACACACACACACACACACACACACACACACACACACACACACACACACACACACACACACACACACACACACACACACACACACACACACACACACACTCAGAAACATGAACAAAGAGTTGATGGCTTTTAGTCACAGCTGGCTTTATGCCAACTTAAGATATGCAGCTTCATAATAAACATTATAACAGGGTTCTACAATAACAGCATACCTATATGCAATTGCCTCAATCTCATTCAATAATCTCTGGAAACAAACCAATTTACTGGGAGCTAACTTTCAAACTCCGGCTAACTGTCTGTCTGTTCCCATGAAAGGAAAAAGGAGACCCGTCGCCATAAAGCACGCGGTACATGAGAATGCAGGTGCTGAAATTTTTCCCATTTCATGCTGAATAATTGCACCAGCCCGGCCCAGCCCTCTCCCTCCTCACCAATCCCCACTCCCCCCGAGCTAGCAAATCCTCCCCACAAGGCATTGCTGCCGAAAGCCCATCCACCTGCCAAGGGCTAAATGCTACTCCATCCATCAAGTGCCCACTTGACAAATACATTCCATAATAGAAGTTTATTTTTATGGGAGGCTGTATCAGAGGCCTTGCCATGCATACAAAAACGTGTCAGAGTTATTTATGAGTGCTGCTGGGAAGCACAATATGTCGTATCAAACCAAAAATGTCCCTTTCCTCCTTGCACCGGCTGTCAATAGCAGCGTGGCTATCAATAATGTGTGGAACACCGCAGAGATAAAGCCCTCCAGAGTCTGCAGGTCAGCGGGCGGGCCGTCCTCTCCGGCTGCTAGGAAAACACACACACGCAGGCACACACACAACTTTATAGCTACACAATATCTCTCACTCACACACATGTATGTTTGCAAATACGCACAAACATAGACATGACATATAGGCATGTCTTCACAAAGACTCATACAAACACACACAAATAATGTGTTCTCTCTTCACTCAAAGGCCCCACCATACCTTTTCTTCCCTCGAAGGACATTTTCTTGACCTAAAATGGACAGTTTCATGGTAACTGATACATGGAGTCAATAAATTGCTCATGTGTCCGAGCAAGTTCCTCTGGATGTTGAGTGATCTTCACATCACTATGTGAATATCTGTCGACACATTGAATATTTGTATGTAACGTGGACATTAACATGTAGCTAGGCTCAAAAGGAGATGAGTGACAACTTTAGTGGTGAGAAGCAACAACTAGGTTTTCAAAAGCACAGTGGAATTCAGTAGCATTAACGAGCCCATCTTTCTCAATGTGTCTACATAGATGCGATAACTCTGGTCCATTATATCGATTGTGTTAATCATCATTCTATTTCACTATACAGCAGGCTTGGGTTTACTGTAACTGCTTGATTTAGCTTCTCTGGCACAATAAAAACAAACGCAATAGTCTCAAAAGTGCAAACCACACCCATCTGGCACAGAACTCAAGTTTTTTTTTTACATTTTAGAAGAGTGACTTACAGGAGCAACCAGCTTCATGAGGAATGCTTTTCCAACAGTCTTGAAGGAGTTCCCAAATATGCTGAGCACTTGTTGGCTGCTTTTCGTTCAGGTCAGATCATCTGATGCAGCACTCCATCACTCTTCTTCTTGGTCAAATAGCCCTTACACAGCCTGGAGGTGTTTTTTGGGTAATTGTCCTGTTGAAAAACAAATGATAGTCCCACTAAGCGCAAACCAGTTTGGATGGCGTATCACTGCAGAATGCTGTGGTAGCCATGTTGGTTAAGTGTGCCTTGATTTCTAAATAAATCACAGACAGTGTCACCAGCAAAGCACCTCCACACCATCACACCTCCTCCTCCATGCTTCACGTTGGGAACCACATATGACCCAACACACCTCCAGGCTGTGTAAGGGCTATTTAACCAAGAAGGAGAGTGATGGAGTGCTGCATCAGATGACCTGGCCTCCACAATCCCACGACATCAACCAAATTGAGATGGTTTGGGATGAGTCGTACTGCAGAGTAAAGGAAAATGAGCCAACAAGTGCTCAGCATATGTGGGAACTCCTTCAAGACTGTTGGAAAAGCATTCCAGGTGAAGCTGGTTGAGAGAATGCCAAGAGTGTGCAAAGCTGTCATCAAGGCAAAGGGTGGCTATTTGAAGAATCTCAAATATAAAATATATTTTGATTTGCTTAACACTTTTTTGGTTACTACATGATTCCATATGTGATATTTCGTAATTGTGATGTCTTCATTATTATTCTACAATGTATAAAATAGTACAAATAAAGAAAACCCTTGAATGAGTAGGTGTTCTAAAAATGTTGAACGGTAGTGTATATATATGTAACGCCCATCTCAGTTTAACTGTGTAACTGCATTAAATTAATAAAAGTAAATATAGAATATTAACAGCCTTGTGTAAAAAGAAAATCCATACTGATGTTTATGAAATAGGTATTCCGGCCGTGTATACAAGCAAAACAACATTGCAGTCAGGGAGTGAGAGAGCACTCATTGAAAATACATAGATTTCTGTCATGTGAAATTTGGGACCAATTCACAATAGCCACTTGGCTACCAAAGAATCCACTATACCATTATTTGGTAATGGATGTTTGGTTCAAACCGTTCCTAGCAGAACACATATGGAGGGGGGAGGCAGGTGCCATTACTTTCCCTGACAGAACCTGAGGCCTGTCACTCAACATGTGACAGGTCTTTTCAGTGAAAGAAATGGTACAAAATTGGGTCCCCAGATAAGGCCGACAAACCAATCAAACACAGACAAAAATGAACTGATCCGACTTAAGAGCTTTCAATCAATACGATAGTCAATCTCACCAGTTGACTCATAGCAGAGCAAGTAGGGGATGGAGGGAGAGAGCGAAGTAGGGGATGGAGGGAGAGAGCGAAGTAGGGGATGGAGGGAGAGAGCGAAGTAGGGAAAGAAAGGTGGGAGGAGAGAGATGTTGGTCACCTTTCCAATCACTGATTAAAGGAATTAGTTCACAATCCCAAATTGCCCTCAATCATTTCAGAACTAAGGTAATGATGCTGAAATGGTAATACGGTTTGGATAAAGTGAAAGACAGTGACAGAGAACAAAGAGGATATAAAAGAAAGAGAATAATACATCTCCCATCATAATTAAATTACATTTGATGATCGGGTTCACTCCTCCATTCCTACTTCCCACCCCACTGTTTTTAACATCCTCACTTTTCTCAAGGCATGCTGGGAAACAGCTGGGTACAGGTGACCCATTGGCTTGTTGCCACGGTGATGCCATGCTTGTGGTAAATGATACATCACTGTATATTCTCCGCTACTGCTGCTCTGCTGCAAAGAAGAAGCATCTCCTCTCACCCCCTCTAATGTCGGGACAGGAGGGGGGTTACCTGTCTGTGAATCCTTGAAATGTAGTGGTAACTCTGAGCAGCTGAGCTTTATATTCTGGAGGGCAGCAGAACTATGGGGAACTACACAGAAGAGATGGAGGCATAGATTACATTTTAGCAGCAACATTAAATTATTACATGGAGTAGTCTGGGCCTATTATAAACTTCAGGCATATCAATTCACAGCTTTAATTGTGTGTAATTTAGTCACAATAGAAAGGAAAATTATTTGTTGTCCTGATATTATCACTAAAAATCTCAGGGCGTTTCAAAGTCATAGCGTTTCAAAGTCATAGATCGAGAAATATCTACAGTTGGCTATGTCAGTCACTGCTATTTTCATGCGGTCAAGGGTTATATTTTATTAGTTGACTGGAAAGGACTGGAATTCTTACAGACTGCTTTTTTCACACCCTGATCTGTTTCACCTGTCCTCGTTATTGTCTCCACCCCCTCCAGGTGTCGCTTGTTTTCTCCTGTGTATTTATCCCTGTGTTTCCTGTCTCTCTCTGCCAGATCGTCTTGTATGTCCAAGCCTACCAGTGGGTTTTCCCGTTTTCTTGCTTTGCCTTTTATCCTTTTTCTAGTCCTCCCGGTTTTGACCCTTGCCTTTTCTAGACTCTGTACCCGCCTGCCTGACCATTCTGCCTGCCCTGACCTCGAGCCCGCCTGCCACTCTGTACCTCCTGGACTCTAATCTGGTTATGACCTTTTGCCAGTCCACGACCGCTCTCTTGCCTATTCCCTTTGGGTTTATTAAACATCTTAAACTCCAACCATCTGCCTCCTGTGTCTGCATATGGGTCTCGCCTAGTGTCATGTTAGCTTTAACATCAAATTCTGAGTCCAACAACTGCTACCACCACTGGGCATAGACCTCCTGCTTTCTTCAACTCATTCCCACAGCTCGCTTGCGGCTCCTTTCACTTCCCCACATTACCGTTAGACCTGCACGCCGCGCCCCATTGCATATTCACCGACACGCAGGGGGATTAGATGCCACGCCGAGCAGAACAGCACAATCCTTTTTTTTCATAAGGATTCGGCATAGTCTGCATGGTGCGAATGAATTAGGGTCGGGCCTACGTGGTCTAGGAAGTGACGCCTGCCTCTCCGTTTGAAATCCTATTCGGGACTGATGACACCTTTGACTTAATTTGGCCTCCCTAGGAGGCAGCCCCTAGCTTTATTATGCACTGCTACAGCTCACCAATCCTCTGGGGGGCACGGGAGATGTGCCGAGAGGGAGAGTGGAGTCTGGGAGTGAACTGGTGTGCAGAGTGAAACAGCTGAGTTCCTTCACGGACAGCTGGCAGGACCCTGTCAGTGGCTATAGAAGCATTATGTTAAACAGGGTGATGACTGATTTCAGAGCTACAGTATCTTGTTTCCCGGAGGGCTCTAACATAGGGTTCCTCATCCACTTACGCCATGCATGTCTGTTCCCAGCACTGGGATTGTTAAACACACACATAACAGTGCTCCCATTGCAACCCCCCCCCCCCAGTTGGTACTACTGTTAGCCATACATTTCCAAGAGCCATCATTTTCCACACACAAAAAATATACATAATAAAAGTCTGTTGAATTAATGGCTGTCAAAATGTTACCTATCGAATACTGGAATTGGTCAGACTCAACTTCTCATGGATGTTGAAAACATTTCCGAAACATTGCACACACTGAATGTACTCTCAAACCTAGGGAACAAGAGGGGTACATTCACTTCACTGCACCCACATCTGTTTCTTATAGTGGTTCAATGTTTGACAGATATTATTCAACCACTCTGACCATTTCTCCATCAACACGTTTCATACAGGGAGTGTAGGCCTGCAGAATCACTTTGTTGATGGAGACGCAGAGCTGAACCATGAGAGCGGAGGAAGGATGGTCTCCTGTTTTCTTTTTCCCTCTTCGACTTTGCTCTTCAAGGCCACATTAAACGTAGAAGTTCCTGTAACAATGTAATGTGGTGGACATTGCATTTATATACTGTAGAGCTTTTCATTTAGTCTAAAGCACAGTAGATTCTCAGGGCATCCACCACCAATAGGCAGGCAGGCAGGCAGGCAGGCAGGCAGGCAGGCAGGCAGGCAGGCAGGCAGGCAGGCAGGCAGGCAGGCAGGCAGGCAGGCAGGCAGGCAGGCAGGCAGGCAGGCAGGCAGGCAGGCAGGCAGGCAGGCAGGCAGGCAGGCAGGCAGGCAGGCAGGCAGGCAGGCAGGCAGGCAGGCAGGCAGGCAGGCAGGCAGGCAGGCAGGCAGGCAGGCAGGCAGGCAGGCAGGCAGGCAGGCAGGCAGGCAGGCAGGCAGGCAGGCAGGCAGGCAGGCAGGCAGGCAGGCAGGCAGGCAGGCAGGCAGGCAGGCAGGCAGGCAGGCAGGCAGGCAGGCAGGCAGGCAGGCAGGCAGGCAGGCAGGCAGGCAGGCAGGCAGGCAGGCAGGCAGGCAGGCAGGCAGGCAGGCAGGCAGCAGCAGGCAGCAGCAGCAGCAGGCAGGCAGCAGCAGCAGCAGCAGCAGCAGCAGCGGCAGGCAGGCAGCGCAGGCAGGCAGGCAGCGGCAGCGGCAGGCAGGCAGCAGCAGCAGCAGGCAGGCAGGCAGGCAGGCAGCGGCAGGCAGGCGGCAGGCAGGCAGCGGCAGGCAGGCAGGCAGGCAGGCAGCGGCAGGCAGGCGGCGGCGGCGGCGGCAGGCGGCGGCGGCGGCGGCGGCAGGCAGGCAGGCAGGCGGCGGCAGGCGGCGGCGGCGGCGGCAGGCAGGCGGCGGCGGCGGCGGCGGCAGGCGGCGGCAGGCGGCAGGCAGCGGCAGCGGCAGGCGGCGGCAGGCAGCAGCGGCAGCAGCAGGCAGGCGGCGGCAGGCAGGCAGGCAGGCGGCAGCGGCAGGCGGCGGCGGCGGCGGCAGGCGGCGGCGGCGGCAGGCGGCGGCAGGCAGGCAGGCAGGCAGGCAGGCAGGCAGGCAGGCGGCAGGCAGCGGCAGGCAGGCAGCAGCAGCAGCAGGCGGCAGGCAGCAGCAGGCGGCAGGCAGGCAGCAGCAGCAGCAGCAGCAGCAGCAGCAGCAGCAGCAGGCAGGCAGCAGCAGGCAGCAGCGGCAGGCGGCAGGCAGCGGCGGCGGCAGGCGGCGGCAGGCAGGCAGGCAGGCAGGCGGCGGCGGCGGCAGGCAGGCAGGCAGGCAGGCAGGCAGCGGCAGGCAGGCAGGCAGGCAGGCAGGCAGGCAGGCAGGCAGGCAGGCAGGCAGGCAGGCAGGCAGGCAGGCAGGCAGGCAGGCAGGCAGGCAGGCAGGCAGGCAGGCAGGCAGGCAGGCAGACAGCAGCAGCAGGCAGGCAGGCAGCAGGCAGGCAGGCACAGCAGGCAGGCAGCAGGCAGGCAGCAGGCAGGCAGGCAGACAGCAGGCAGGCAGGCAGCAGGCAGACAGGCAGGCAGCAGGCAGGCAGGCAGCAGAGCAGCAGCAGGCAGGCAGGCAGGCAGGCAGGCAGGCAGGCAGGCAGGCAGGCAGGCAGGCAGGCAGGCAGGCAGGCAGACAGGCAGGCAGGCAGGCAGGCAGGCAGGCAGGCAGGCAGGCAGGCAGGCAGAGACAGACACACACACACACAGAGACAGACACAGAGACATACACACATACACAGAGACATACACACACATACACAGAGACATACACACACACAGAGACAGACACACAGAGACAGACACACAGACACAGACACACAGACACAGAGACACAGAGACAGACACACACACACACAGAGACAGACACAGAGACAGACACACAGACACAGAGACAGACACACATACACAGAGCCAGAGACAGACACACAGACACACAGACACAGAGCCAGAGACAGACACACAGACACATAGACACAGAGCCAGAGACAGACACACAGACACATAGACACAGAGAAAGACACACAGACACATAGACACAGAGAAAGACACACAGACACACAGACAGACACAGAGACAGACACACAGACACAGAGACAGACACAGAGACAGACACACAGACAGACACAGAGACAGACACAGACACACAAACACACAGAGAACACAGTGACTGACTGTCATTCAGAAATCCCAGCCTCAAGGGCACAGTGATATATGTCCTGTATTTTGGAACCAAATAAACAATTGAAAACCTATTTGATGGCTTCCGATAACTTTTCACAGGCTATTTAACTGCATTTGACTACGAGATATCTGCTTGTTTACATGGCTGACGAGCAGGGGATCTGACCTTTAATCCTTTGTGTGTGTTATGAAGAAAGAAATGGAAACATAAAGAGCACTTTAAGATGGATGTTATCCAGACCCCTATAGGACCACCTTAAACGTTGCAAACACATAATATGTTTTCATCCCACCCCTTTTCACTATGGATTGATGTATGCAGTGGGCACTTTTACTAAAGTTTTCTTTACAGATCAAATGATATCGGCATTCAAAATGCTTTCTAATAGAAAAAAGCATGTGACTTGAGGAAGACTCTTGACGCTAATTGATTTGTATTGATTTATCTTAAAAACAAACAGTCGCTTAGCTTTAGAAATACTGCTTCAAAAAAGTTTCTCATTTTGAGTGGAGATCAAAGACTTTAAATGGTGCAGATCTTCTCCATTTTAATTTCTCTGCAGCACACTCACATTTACACATTGACAATGAAACAACAGCCAACAATTTTTGGGGTGTGATCACGTTTCATTACAGTTGGCAAAGGCATGCACCATTTCCATGCTTAAACATCATGAGTTATGGATGAGGCCAACAGAAAATGGCCAATCATATCTATTGTACTGCATCAGCGCTCATTTGAACCCATTTGAGTGTCAAAGAGTGCTACATTGGCCTGGACAGCCTGAGACAGACAGCGAAATGAGGCTGAGGTTACAGCATGACTCCATTTTCCAATACGACGAGGCCCTGATGCATCCCAACCCGAATGTTAAGCCACCAAGGACATCAAGACACACCCACATCAAATCAAATCAAATCAAGTTTCTTTTATATAGCCCTTCGTACATCAGCTAATATCTCGAAGTGCTGTACAGACACCCAGCCTAAAACCCCAAACAGCAAGCAATGCAGGTGTAGAAGCACGGTGGCTAGGAAAAACTCCCTAGAAAGGCCAAAACCTAGGAAGAAACCTAGAGAGGAACCAGGCTATGAGGGGTGGCCAGTCCTCTTCTGGCTGTGCTGGGTGGAGATTATAACAGAACTATGCCAAGATGTTCAAAATGTTCATAAGTGGCAGGCAGGCAGGCAGGCAGGCAGGCAGGCAGGCAGACAGGCAGACATACACACATACACACATACACACATACACACATACACACACAGAGACATACACACATACACACAGACACATACACACATACACAGAGACATACACACACATACACAGAGACATACACACACACAGAGACAGACACACAGAGACAGACACACAGACACAGACACACAGACACAGAGACACAGAGACAGACACACACACAGAGACAGACACAGAGACAGACACACAGACACAGAGACAGACACACATACACAGAGCCAGAGACAGACACACAGACACACAGACACAGAGCCAGAGACAGACACACAGACACATAGACACAGAGCCAGAGACAGACACACAGACACATAGACACAGAGAAAGACACACAGACACATAGACACAGAGAAAGACACACAGACACACAGACAGACACAGAGACAGACACACAGACACAGAGACAGACACAGAGACAGACACACAGACAGACACAGAGACAGACACAGACACACAAACACACAGAGAACACAGTGACTGACTGTCATTCAGAAATCCCAGCCTCAAGGGCACAGTGATATATGTCCTGTATTTTGGAACCAAATAAACAATTGAAAACCTATTTGATGGCTTCCGATAACTTTTCACAGGCTATTTAACTGCATTTGACTACGAGATATCTGCTTGTTTACATGGCTGACGAGCAGGGGATCTGACCTTTAATCCTTTGTGTGTGTTATGAAGAAAGAAATGGAAACATAAAGAGCACTTTAAGATGGATGTTATCCAGACCCCTATAGGACCACCTTAAACGTTGCAAACACATAATATGTTTTCATCCCACCCCTTTTCACTATGGATTGATGTATGCAGTGGGCACTTTTACTAAAGTTTTCTTTACAGATCAAATGATATCGGCATTCAAAATGCTTTCTAATAGAAAAAAGCATGTGACTTGAGGAAGACTCTTGACGCTAATTGATTTGTATTGATTTATCTTAAAAACAAACAGTCGCTTAGCTTTAGAAATACTGCTTCAAAAAAGTTTCTCATTTTGAGTGGAGATCAAAGACTTTAAATGGTGCAGATCTTCTCCATTTTAATTTCTCTGCAGCACACTCACATTTACACATTGACAATGAAACAACAGCCAACAATTTTTGGGGTGTGATCACGTTTCATTACAGTTGGCAAAGGCATGCACCATTTCCATGCTTAAACATCATGAGTTATGGATGAGGCCAACAGAAAATGGCCAATCATATCTATTGTACTGCATCAGCGCTCATTTGAACCCATTTGAGTGTCAAAGAGTGCTACATTGGCCTGGACAGCCTGAGACAGACAGCGAAATGAGGCTGAGGTTACAGCATGACTCCATTTTCCAATACGACGAGGCCCTGATGCATCCCAACCCGAATGTTAAGCCACCAAGGACATCAAGACACACCCACATCAAATCAAATCAAATCAAGTTTCTTTTATATAGCCCTTCGTACATCAGCTAATATCTCGAAGTGCTGTACAGACACCCAGCCTAAAACCCCAAACAGCAAGCAATGCAGGTGTAGAAGCACGGTGGCTAGGAAAAACTCCCTAGAAATGCCAAAACCTAGGAAGAAACCTAGAGAGGAACCAGGCTATGAGGGGTGGCCAGTCCTCTTCTGGCTGTGCTGGGTGGAGATTATAACAGAACTATGCCAAGATGTTCAAAATGTTCATAAGTGGCAGGCAGGCAGGCAGGCAGGCAGGCAGGCAGGCAGACAGGCAGACATACACACATACACACATACACACATACACACACAGAGACATACACACATACACACAGACACATACACAGAGACATACACACACATACACAGAGACATACACACACACAGAGACAGACACACAGAGACAGACACACAGACACAGACACACAGACACAGAGACACAGAGACAGACACACACACAGAGACAGACACAGAGACAGACACACAGACACAGAGACAGACACACATACACAGAGCCAGAGACAGACACACAGACACACAGACACAGAGCCAGAGACAGACACACAGACACATAGACACAGAGCCAGAGACAGACACACAGACACATAGACACAGAGAAAGACACACAGACACATAGACACAGAGAAAGACACACAGACACACAGACAGACACAGAGACAGACACACAGACACAGAGACAGACACAGAGACAGACACACAGACAGACACAGAGACAGACACAGACACACAAACACACAGAGAACACAGTGACTGACTGTCATTCAGAAATCCCAGCCTCAAGGGCACAGTGATATATGTCCTGTATTTTGGAACCAAATAAACAATTGAAAACCTATTTGATGGCTTCCGATAACTTTTCACAGGCTATTTAACTGCATTTGACTACGAGATATCTGCTTGTTTACATGGCTGACGAGCAGGGGATCTGACCTTTAATCCTTTGTGTGTGTTATGAAGAAAGAAATGGAAACATAAAGAGCACTTTAAGATGGATGTTATCCAGACCCCTATAGGACCACCTTAAACGTTGCAAACACATAATATGTTTTCATCCCACCCCTTTTCACTATGGATTGATGTATGCAGTGGGCACTTTTACTAAAGTTTTCTTTACAGATCAAATGATATCGGCATTCAAAATGCTTTCTAATAGAAAAAAGCATGTGACTTGAGGAAGACTCTTGACGCTAATTGATTTGTATTGATTTATCTTAAAAACAAACAGTCGCTTAGCTTTAGAAATACTGCTTCAAAAAAGTTTCTCATTTTGAGTGGAGATCAAAGACTTTAAATGGTGCAGATCTTCTCCATTTTAATTTCTCTGCAGCACACTCACATTTACACATTGACAATGAAACAACAGCCAACAATTTTTGGGGTGTGATCACGTTTCATTACAGTTGGCAAAGGCATGCACCATTTCCATGCTTAAACATCATGAGTTATGGATGAGGCCAACAGAAAATGGCCAATCATATCTATTGTACTGCATCAGCGCTCATTTGAACCCATTTGAGTGTCAAAGAGTGCTACATTGGCCTGGACAGCCTGAGACAGACAGCGAAATGAGGCTGAGGTTACAGCATGACTCCATTTTCCAATACGACGAGGCCCTGATGCATCCCAACCCGAATGTTAAGCCACCAAGGACATCAAGACACACCCACATCAAATCAAATCAAATCAAGTTTCTTTTATATAGCCCTTCGTACATCAGCTAATATCTCGAAGTGCTGTACAGACACCCAGCCTAAAACCCCAAACAGCAAGCAATGCAGGTGTAGAAGCACGGTGGCTAGGAAAAACTCCCTAGAAAGGCCAAAACCTAGGAAGAAACCTAGAGAGGAACCAGGCTATGAGGGGTGGCCAGTCCTCTTCTGGCTGTGCTGGGTGGAGATTATAACAGAACTATGCCAAGATGTTCAAAATGTTCATAAGTGACAAGCATGGTCAAATAATAATCATGAATAATTTTCAGTTGGCTTTTCATAGCCGATCATCAAGAGTTGAAAATAGCAGGTCCGGGACAGGTGGCGGTTCCATAACCGCAGGCAGAACAGCTGAAACTGGAATAGCAGCAAGGCCAGGTGGACTGGGGACAGCAAGGAGCCATCACGCCCGGCAGCCCCGACGCACGGTCCCAGGGCTCAGGTCCTCCGAGAGAGAGAAAGAGAGAGAGAAGGAGAGAATTAGAGAGAGCCAAGATTTTCAAAATGTTCATAAATGACAAGCATGGTCAAATAATAATCAGGAATAAATGTCAGTTGGCTTTTCATAGCCGATCATTAAGAATTGAAAACAGCAGGTCTGGGACAGGTAGGGGTTCCATAACCGCAGGAAGAACAGTTGAAACTGGAATAGCAGCAGGGCCAGGTGGACTGGGGACAGCAAGGAGTCATCATGCCCGGTTGTCCTGACGTATGGTCCTAGGGCTCCGGTCCTCCGAGAGAGAGAAAGAAAGAGAGAAGGAGAGAATTAGAGAGAGCCAAGATTTTCAAAATGTTCATAAATGACAAGCATGGTCAAATAATAATCAGGAATAAAAGTCAGTTGGCTTTTCATAGCCGATCATTAAGAGTTGAACAGGTAGGGGTTCCATAACAGCAGGCAGAACAGTTGAAACTGGAACAGCAGCAAGGCCAGGTGGACTGGGGACAGCAAGGAGTCATCATGCCCGGTTTGCCGTGACGTATGGTCCTAGGGCTCAGGTTCTCCGAGAGAGAGAAAGAAAGAGAGAACGAGAGAATTAGAGAGAGCATACTTAAATTCACACAGGACACTGGATAAGATATGAGAAGTACTCCAGGTATAACCAACTGACCCTAGCCCCCCGACACATAAACTACTGCAGCATAAATACTGGAGGCTGAGACAGGAGGGGTCAGGAGACACTGTGGCCCCACTGTGGCCCCACCCCATCTGTGGCCCCACATGCATGCACACACAGTTCAGGACAAAGAAGTGGAAAAGTTGACGTGGCCCCATCATGTTTAGTTTCTTTCAAACATGTTTGAGGGATTAATGACATTGAAGGATTTGGAGGGAATTATACCAGACTTGTCCAAAACTGTTGGGGACTGGTGAACTGTGGAGGTAAGGCCACCAGCTTTGTTGCTCAGCAAGGGGGAGTGAGGTGGGGCATAAGAGTTTTTGTCATTTCATGTTTTAAATTGAGTTACTACCATCCTATGCAGTACATCTCTAACGCCAATGATATGAACATTGCATCCTTTCAACTCACTCGCCTAGAATATGACCGAAGAATTGTTAGCGTGAACTTTTCTTCAAATCAACACAGAAACAGGCTCTTCCTTTGGGGTGCAGTTTGTAGAGTTGAATGACACGTTTCTTACAGGCTTTTTCTCTCCAAGCTGTAAGTCCCTATACAGAAAGCCACACTCATAGCATTGACTTGCCAAATTAGTATTTGTCACAACCCTTTATGTGTCCATATTGAAGGCACTTTATTAGGTCCTTGGTTTAGCTTATTCTCATACCTCTGCTACTTCTCTGTCAGTGTGTTGGCATTAGCGATATCTATGGAATCCATCTTCTCTAAAGCCACTGTAGCGTTGGCAGCCTGTGTGGCAGCTGTAAGAAACACACAGTTACTGTTACTTACAAAGAGCAGGGCTAGGATTATTTTCTGTTTTACTTCCAGTCACCTTCTGAAATAAACTCAAGCTAAGTTCAGCAATTGACAAACCCTCGTAGAAAGTTTGGGGAAATATCCAATTCAGGAATTGAGTTTCAGTTAATTTCCTGACTTATTTAGATTGACCCTAACCCTGATTGTAACACTACTCATAAAGGGACAGCAATGAGCATTATGTTGTAAAAATGAACCCTCCTTCAGCCTCTTTTCTTTCATAGTTCTGTGCCAGTCAGCTATACTACCCCATCCTTTTATTTAGACTGCCCCATGCCTCTCTCCAAAGACCTTTTAATGCCACCCACAAAGAAGTACCTCACGCAGCTAATGCTGACTTTAATGAAGCAGGCTACAGATCCGAGTAATTTATCAAGGGCAATTAAGTTACTGAGAAGGGGCAGAAATGCACATTTTTACAATTTTTTTCAAGAAAAAACAACAGTCGTCGGCCAAACTTCTGGTAGATGGGCTGTTTTGTTGTGTTTCTCCCCACAAGCCGGAAATCGAGGCTGTTTCAGTACAAAGCTACATTAACCTTTACAGTTCCTGGTTGGTGAATTGTTTGATTTTAATATTCATTGGAAGTTCTGTATGTGTTGGGTTAAATGGAAATTGTATTGGATGTAAAAGTCAAATGTGGGTTATTTTTAGGATCTTAGACTAAAAGAGCATGTCACTGGAGGAACTTATTCAAGAACAATCTAATGTAATCTTTGACAAAAATAAAGCAACCTGGATGGAATATGGAGACATTTTTTACAAATTGTTCCTGAATCTCCAACGCTACCAAAAATAATTTGCAGAAACTCGGTACTAAAGACGGAGTCATCCATGATTCTCCTAATTATATTTTTAAAGAGAAAGCTAAATATTATTATTAGCTTGTTTTAACTACTCATATAGAAATGGTAGTCTTTCAGGTACTCAGCAGGAAGATTTCACTATTGTTAAAACAACATGCAAATATAAAGATCCAGTCCATCTAAAAAACTGGAGGACACTTCAATGTTGTGATGAAAATACTAGCGAAATGCATAGCACTCAGAATTAAAAAGGTTTTAACAGATATTGTTCATCCTGATCAGACAGTTTTTTTTTACATGGACGATACATTGGAGATAATATACTAGAAATAATAAAACAACATGAAATATCTAAGGAGCTAGGTCTGGTATTCATAGCGGATTTTGAAAAGGCCTTTGATAAAGTGAGACTGGATTTTATATATAAATGCCAGGATTTTTTTCATTTAGGTGAGTCTCTTCTTCAATGGGTGAAAGTAATGTACTGTATAACAACCCCAGGTGTAAAATAGTAAATAGCGACTACTTCTCAGAGAGTTCTGACTGTCAAGAGGAGTTAAACAAGTGTGTCCGATGTCACCATATATATTTGTTATGGCCATCGAAATGCTAGCTTTTAAAATGAGATCAAATAACAACTTTAGATGATTAGAAATCCAAGGCTTAAAAACAAAGATGTTCATGTATGCCGATGACTCAAGTATTATATTATGTCCGCAAGCTAGATCTGTGCAATGTCTCTTTGAACATCGAGATAACTTTTCTAGACTCTCTGGACTAAAACCTAATTATGATAAGTGTACCATATTACGTATTGGATCTTCAAAAAAACGAAATGTTTACATTACCCTGCAGTTTACCTATAAAATGGGAAGACGGTGAAGTAGACATACTTGATATTCATATCACAAAACATAAATGAGCTCTCCACAATGAATTTGAATAGAAAACTAGTAAAAATAGACAAGATCCTGTAACCATGGAGAGGTAAATACTTGTCTGTTTATGGAAAAATTGCCCTGATTAACTCCTTAGTCATATCTCAGTTTACTCAATTACTTATGGTGCTGCCTACTCCTGATGATTCATTTTTCAAATCATATGAGCAAAACATATTTCACTTTATCTGGGACGATCAACCAGACAAGATAAAGCGTGCCAATCTATATAATGAATATGAATTGGGTGGGTTGAGATTGTTAAATATAAAAGCACTAAACCTCTCTCTAAAAGCTTCACTTATACAAAAGTTTTACTTGAACCCAAAATGGTTCTCAAGTAGATTACTAAGAAAAGCTCCTCCACTGCTTACAAATGGCCTTTTTGCCTTTGTGCAGATTGTTGGAAGATCTGGAGAGACCTGGTCAGTCAATTACTAATATACTTATACTCTTAGTAAAACTATTTAACTTCAACTCGCAATCTGTGGATTCAATTCGAATTGAATTGTTTGTTTGTTAAACATGACAGCATAGTTGAAAGATATATGGCGCTGAGAAATCCGAAGAGTTTGTCCCACAGAGACAGGTGGGATAGGCTTAAGGAAACTGAGGGTTTGGATGTGGAACTGGAGATAAGTGGGAGTGGAGTTGCTGGGCAGGGGATAGAATGACAGTCAAAGGTAAAAGTAAAAAATACATTGCAAATAAACAAAAATGAAGTATGCTTGAATGACACTGAGGGGCAACGCCGTTACATCCAATGCTGGTGTGCCTGAGGCTGATGCCACGCAGGTGCTTGTACATGTGCTAATACACACACACACGCATCAGTTGGCCATGCTGTTCGGATTTTTGTTGTCCTTGATGACTTTTGATTTTGCATTTTTGTTTTCTGTTGTCTGTTGTTTTCCTTCGTTTTTCTCTTTTTTTCTCTTTTGTTCATTGTGTTGGTTGTTGGTGTATTGGGGAACGGTGGCTTGATCGGGTTGGGTAATAGAGGGAGAGGTTGTTTAATTTTTTTCGGGAGGGGGAGGGACTGTGGGTGGGGGCTTGGATGGTTGAGGGGCTATATATACAGTATATATGCCAGTCTCCAGACCTGAACCCAATAGAAAATCTTTGGAGGGAGCTGAAAGTCCGTATTGCCCAGTGACAGACCCAAAACCTGAAGGATCTGGAGAAGGTCTGTATGGAGGAGTGGGCCAAAATCCCTGCTGCAGTGTGTGCAAACCTGGTCAAGAACTACAGGAAACGTATGATCTCTGTAATTGCAAACAAAGGTTTCTGTACCAAATATTAAGTTCTGCTTTTCTGATGTATCAAATACTTATGTCATGCAATAAAATGCAAATGAATTACTTAAAAATCATACAATGTGATTTTCTGGATTTTTGTTTTAGATTCCGTCTCTCACAGTTGAAGTGTACCTATGATAAAAATTACAGACCTCTACATGCTTTGTAAGTAGGAAAAATGGCAAAATCAGCAGTGTATCAAATACTTGTTCTCCCCACTGTATATATATATATATATATATATATATATATATATATATATATATATATATATATATATACACAGTACCAGTCAAAAGTTTTAGAACACCATTTCTACATTGTAGACTAATAGTGAAGACATCAAAACTATGAAATAAAACATATGGAATCATGCAGTAACCAACAATGTGTTAAACAAATCAAAATATATTTGAGATTCTTCAAAGTAGCCACCCTTTGCCTTAATGGTAGCTTGCCACACTCTTAGCATTCTCTCAACCAGCTTTCCAGGTAGTCACCTGGAATGCATTTCAATTAACAGATGTGCCTTGTTTAAAGTTAATTTGTGGAATTTCTTTCCTTCTTAATGCTTTTGAACCAAGTAGTTAGGGGTGGAATACAGAAAATAGCCCTATTTGGTAAAATACCAAGTCCATATTATGGCAAGAACAGCTCAAATAAGCAAAGAGAAACAACAGTCCAGCAGTACTTTAAGACATGAATGTCAGTCAATACGGAACATTTCAAGTGCAGTCGCAAAAACCATCAAGCGCTATGATGAAACTGGCTCTCACGAGGACCGCCACAGGAAAGGAAGAGCCAGAGTTACCTCTGCTGCAGAGGATAAGTTCATTAGAGTTACCAGACTCAGATATTGCAGCCCAAATAAATGCTTCACAGAGTTCAAGTAACAAACACATCTCAACATCAACTGTTCAGAGGAGACTGCGTGAATCAGGCCTTCATGGTCAAATTGCTGTAAAGAAACCACTACTAAAGAACACCAACAAGAAGAAGAGACATGGTTGGGCCAAGAAACATGGTTCGTTCTGACCGCCGTATCTTTGTGAAACGCGGAGGAGGTGAACAGATGATCTCTGCATGTGTGGTTCCCACCGTGAAGTGTGGAGGAGGAGGTGTGATGGTGTGGCGGTGCTTTGCTGGTTACACTGTCTGTGATTTATTTAGAATTCAAGGCACACTTAACCAGCATGGCTACCACAATATTCTACAGTGATACACCATCCCATCTGGTTTGCGCTTAGTGGGACTATCATTGTTTTTCAACAGGACAATGACCCAACACTCCTCCAGGCTGTATAAAGGCTATTTGACCAAGGAGAATGATGGGATGCAGATGACCTGGCCTACACAATCACCTGACCTCAACACATTTGAGATGGTTTGGGATGAGTTGGACTGCAGAGTGAAGGAAGATCAGCCAACAAGTGCTGAGCATATGTGGGAACTCCTTAAAGACTGTTGGAAAAGCATTCCAGGTGAAGCTGGTTGAGAGAATGCCAAGCGTTTGCAAAGATTCCTTCAAGGCAAAGGGTGGCTACTTTGAAGAATCTAAAATATAAAGTATACTGTGATTTGTTTAACACTTTTTTGGTTACTACATGATTCCATATGTGATATTGTCCTGAAGCCACTCCTGCTTTGTCTTGGCTGTGTGCTTAGGGTCATTGTCCTGTTGGAAGGTGAACTTTTGTCGCAGTCTGAGCTCTTGAGCGCTCTGGAGCAGGTTTTCATCTAGGTTCTTTCTGTACTTTGCTCTGTTCATCTTTTCCTCGATCCTGACTAGTCTCCCTGTCCCTTTCGCTGAAAAATATCCCCACAGCCTGATGCTGCCAACACCATGCTTCACCGTTGGGATGGTGCCAGGTTTCCTTCAGACGTGATGCTTGGCATTCAGGCCAAAGAGTTCAATATTGGTTTCATCAGTCCAGAGAATCTTGTTTCTCATGGTCTGAGAGTCTTTAGGTGCCTTTTGGTAAACTCCAAGCGGGCTATCATGTGCCTTTTACTGAGGAGTTGCTCCGTCTGGCCACTTTACCATAAAGCCTGATTGGTGGGATGCTGCAGAGTGGTTGTCCATCTGGAAGGTTCTCCCATCTCCACAGAGGAACTCTAGAGTTCTGTCAGGGTGACCATCGGGTTCTTGTTCACCTCCCTGACGAAGGCCCTTCTCCCTCGATTGATCGCGCGGCCAACTCAAGGAAAAGTCTTGGTGGTTCAAAACTTCTTCCATTCTTGGGGACATTCAGTGCTGCAGACATTTTTTGGTACCCTTCCCTAGGTCTGTGCCTCGACACAATCCTGTCTCGGAGCTCTACGGACAATTCCTTCGACCTCATGGCTTGGTTTTTGCTCTGACATGCACTGTCAACTGTGGGACCTTATATAGACAGGTGTGTGCCTTTCTAATCATCATGCCTAATCAATTGAATTTACCACAGGTGGACTCCAGTCAAGTTGTAGAAAAATCTCAAGGATGATCAATGGAAACAGCATGCACCTGAGCAAAGGGTCTGAATACGTATGTAAATAAGGTATTTCAGTTTTTTTTATATATATACATTTGCAAACATTTCTAAAAACCTGTTTTAGTTTTGTCATTATGGTGTATTGTGTGTAGATTGACGAGGGGGAAACAAAACAATTGAATAAGGCTGTAACGTAATAAATAGTGGAGAAAGTTATGGGGTCTGAATACTTTCCGAATGCACCGTATGTGTTAGTGTTTTCTTTTTACCCATTGTTGGTTGTTGTCTCTGACTAATTTTGGTTCAATATGACTGGTGCTGTAGCAGAGTTAGAGTAACCTTGCCGTTGAGGCAATATGATACACTGACAATGTAGAAAAGGATAGTGACATTTTCTGGTAACAGGTTTTGGAACGTGTGTGTCAATCTTTGAAAACACTACTAAACATAATTGCGTTTGAATGTTAATTTGTCTGTATGAGGAAAGTATTATGTATAGTACAATATAATACAAAGTGTTACATTTTTATCTGAAAACAGTTAAAACAGTATTCTGTCTAATCGATTTTAGAATAAGGCTGTAACGTAACAAACTGTGGAAAAAGTGAAGGGGTCTGTCTGAATACTATGTACTTTGAAACAAAAGTATATACTGTACCTCACACACAAGAAGAAAAACGATTTGCTCTAGAAAAGCTCTTTACAGAGTATGTGTTTACAAATGTTGCAGCCTGAGGGCCTCCTGAGTGGCACAGAGGTTTAAGGCACTGCATCACAGTGCTTGAGGCGTCACTACAGACCCGGGTTTGATCCCGAGCTGTCGGTACCAGGATACCCATGCGGCGGCACACAATAGGCCCAGCATTGTCCGGGTTAGGGGAGGGTGAAGTGTGTCAAGAGGCAGTGCGGCTTTGCAGGGCCGTGTTTCGAAGGACACATTGCTCTCGACCTTCGGCTCTCCCGAGTCCGTACGGGAGTTGCAGCGACGGGACTAGACTGTAACTACCTAACTACTAACTGGGTATAAAATGAAATGTGTTGCGGCCAAGAGTTGAGCTCGACCAATTCATTAACATATTTTAAAACTGTGGACCTCCTCAGCCACCATACTCTAACATCAATGTTCGGTAATTCGGGTGAGGGTTATTACAGGAAGTTGCCTGGACCGTGCCTTCTGGTGGCAATACAGCTCATTGTAGGGCCTTCCCAAACAATAATTAATCACTCATCACCGTAGTATATCTCAAAGCGAAAATTGGCTAGTAAATGCTATACTCATAATGCTACTTATAGAAATACAGTACAGATAAAAAGAAGAGTGCCTTTTCTCTGGTTCACATGTTTCTAGGGTGGAAATCTTGGAAGTCGGAGCCAATGTTGTTATACCTTATTTGTGAGGTGAGCAGAATGGAGAGAGTTTGTTGGTACTGGCAATAAAAAGCATTCAGTGTCAATGTGTTTAGATACTGAATGAAATGACACAGAACCCCACTGTAGTTTCCTATGTGTTCAAGTTGATCTACTCTAAGTTCAAGACCCGTATTGACAAAGAGTCTCAGAGACACAGGATCAGTTATGTGTTTCAAATAATAAGATAATCATTAATCGTAAAATTGTATGGACAGGTAGATACTAGATCGGCACTCCTTCTCTGAGACTGTGAATCCGGCAAAGAACTGGCTCTCCTGAGTAGGTGCCCAGATACTACCCCAGCTAGAGTGTAGGGGAAGTGGTGTAGGCTAGTTTATAGCTAATCATCCCTGTGACGGCCTGCACTCGCCCCTGGCCCAGATCAATAACCTGACTGGTTGAGGAGTTGGAGGTCCTAAACGTGGCTGTCACTCACACAGCTGTGGGGGTAGTGTATTTGTCAAGTGTCATAGCCTCATATTCTGTTGTAAGAAATGGAAAGATCGATGAAGGTCTGGACCTCATACGCATCACTGCTGTACCATGTGGGTATTATATTGACCATTTAGATAAATGGTAACACTTTCTAGGTTTCAGTATGAGTAGTACCTGGGTATAATGCCATATACACGCATTTACAGTATATAGGCTATGTTTCTAGTGTTCCAAATGTGGTTTGATAACATAATGAAAAGAACAATTATTGTTAGCTGGCTAGTAGACAATTCAATTGTGATTCATACTGATCATATTACATCAACACTGACCGAATGAACGTGACTGTTTACATTTACAAGCCGTATAACGAACTGTTTACTACTCATACATGATTTACTACGGCTAGGTTTAATGTGTGTTGTCTCATAAAACTGCACATGCAATAAATGTAACAGTGTATTTAAAATCACTTCTCCAACATCAACACAACCATGTCACAGCTTTATCTGTTGGAAGGTATGTGAGCCTTTGGATTTAAGACTTCATGGTATGTCCAGACAGACAGACACCTGAGATAAAGAGGCTGAATATCTCAAAATCTATTAGCAGCTTAGATCTCAAACTAAGTTACAACTTAAAAGTTGAAGGAAATACTGTGTCAATATAAGAGCAACAAAGAAGGACATCACATAAAGTAATATTAAATAGTGAGCAAAATAAGCATATTTATTGTCACCAATGAGAGTTTCAATCAAAATGAACAATTAAATAAAGTTAATACATAGAATCCCAACAATTCTCAATGTCCAACAAAATAAGGAAAACCAAAACCCAATCAGAGTTCCGTTCAAGATCAAAAAGTAAATTCCAATTGAAAAAACATGTGCAATCCCCTTCAAGATGCTAATATACTCTAAAAGTGCCAACAGGAGAACATTTTGACCCCAAAAAACACAATTGACCATGATTCCTGTGTTAATATGGAAGAATTATTTAGTATACTAGTGGTGCGCAGTTAAACAGAAATGTTGACTCAATAGTGCACTTTGTGATAAAAGTACCACATTTGGCACAGAGGTAGACGTGCACTCCCCTACGTATTTATTTGGACAGTGAAGCTGAAACTTTTTTAATTTGGCTCTATACTCCAGCATTTTTTATTTGAGATACAATATTTGATATGAAGCGACAGTACAGAATTTACCATTTTATTTGAGGGTATTTTTATACATTTCTGTTTTACCATTTAGAAATGAAAGCACTTTATGTATGTAGTCCCCCCATTTGAAGGTGTCATAAGTATTTGGGCAAATTAACGTACTGTATGCGTGTATTAAAGTAGTCAAAAGTTTTGTATTCGGGCCCATATTCCTAGCACACAATGACTACATCAAGCTTGTGACTCTACAAACTTATTGGATGCATTTGCAGTTTGCTTTGGTTGTGTTTTTGATTATGTTGTGCCCATCATAAAAAATTCTATGTTCTACTTAAAGTTGGAACTTTATGGGATCCCATAAACTTCCACTCATTGCGCTAACGTTAGTTAGAAATGGCTCGCGAAACTACATTGAACTTATTTCAAACTGCACAGAGACATAAACATGGTATCCATGAGTTCACCTGTCTCTGGGTAAGTAGTAAAAGGGATAATTAACTAAATATGTATCGCTAGGGATGAGCCCCAGAAGTTGCTATGGCGGCCATCTTTGCCAATGCAAACAATGCAATCAAATCAAGTAGAGACACTGCATAACAGTACGGACATGATAAGATACATAGAACAGGTTAAACCTTGCAAGGGTGCTATAACTTTAAACCAGTCAAATACATGTGCCTAGCACCTCACACTTGTAGCAGTGTCACAGATTATCACTACCCTATGAAGCCAAATTAATATTCTATTCTTGTGACATTTGTCCATATACAAAAGCCCAGATTTAAGTTGTCCAAATGCTCCATATGGACACTGTAGTATTGGCCTAGACCGCAGTCAATTTCCTACAGTCTGGTATGCACAATTCCTTCTCAAGCAAGATATAATAATATCACAACTTCACTCCATTTATGTTAGACATGTCACAGAGGTGCTATCCAACCTTCCTCACATTGAAAAATAGCCCAAAAGGAGAATTGTCATCGCTATTTTATCATTTTTAGAAACCTGAAGCCATCAGCAATACTCCAGAATAATTCATATCTATTTTTTTCTCCTAATCATCATTTCAATTTCGTATTATTTGGGAGTTGTGACTCTGTACGCGGGGAAGTCTGGGCCCTTTCATCCCAGGTGGAGGTGCCAGTGTGCGTCTGCCTGTCAGTCAATCGGGCGCCTATGAACTTTCAAAGGAAAAGGAGCCTGGACGGCCATCAGAAATAATTTATTTCGCGCTAGGACGTCCAAGAAGCGCTATTCTGACAGCACACAATCATATGCGGGTTAATACGGTATCTGTCTTGTTCATCTTTTCTTTATTAGAACTAACTTTGGTGACGTTTAAACAGTTTTATTATTGAACTGAAAACTTTTCTAACATTACTCTTGAGGGAAGATGGAAATGAGCTGGGCTTTAACACAGATAAAGTGATTTAAGTAAAGTGCTTTCTGGTATTTTCTACATTCCGATGTCTCTATTCATGCACGGAATGTAGGTAATTTGACCAGTGTTTTGTCTGCCAATTGAAAGAGAAATTCAACAGCAACTTGTCTGCCCCTGCAAGAGAAAAAACACAACCCTAAACTACAGTAACAAACTTCAAAAACACTACTACTCTTCATCTTTGTCCCAGAGCTTTACAGACAACTTATTTTAGGAGAAATAGACATTCTACCATTTCTATTCTCCACATCAGTGGTGGTAGCAAGGAGCCCTTCTACACAGTGATAAGGCTCTCTCTCTGGGGGATTGGAGTGGTGGAGTTTTGTAGTGTCTGTGACAGGAACTGGCCATGTATAAGTGCCCTGCGCTGGGTTGTAATTATGTCTGCTGGGCAGCCCAACATGGGCAATTGATTAATAGGAGGACTGATCCAGACCCTGCACACACACTCCATGACTGTGGTATGGCTGGGCTTGACTTGACAACACAGAGACCTGCCAAAGTACAATCAAAGGTTCTTTATTACAGGTTTGGCTTTTACAACAATGGCTTAAAATTATTGGTTGTTTCCTATGTTACCATACTAAATATAAAACTTACATTGAGGTCAGCTGACAAGAGAATGTATTCACACAAGGCCGAGGGAACACTAGGGAGGTATTGCACAAAAACGACGGGAAGTAAGTGCCCGAAACAATTAGTCGTGCTGTTTGTCACGGAGCCCAAGGAAAAAAAACTAATTGGAGCAGCTAATCAGTCTAAACAGAATTTACAATCCCAGATTCAACCAAGAAATTAGCCCGTTAGCTAAACAGCAGAAGTTACTCTTAACAAAACACAGCAAGGCTGTTAGAAAACCCCCAGTCAACATTACCATACTAAAGCAGTTCAGTCCAAAGAAATGGGGGAATTCTGTTCCATCTACTACAATCAGTGGGAGCGTTCTTGCGAGTCCGGTCCAGAGGCTCTTGTTTCGTGTTCGGGATGAGGGTAGGCTGGTTGCGTGAGGGAGTCGAGTCGGTGTCCCCCGAAAGCAACTGGCGGGGAAACACAAGAAGCACAATGAGGGGGTATACTGATCACAATGTGGAAACTCACACACTGGAAATAAGCACTTTCCTTTAGCTAGTGCTATTGCGCGAGTTCCCCTCGGTAGTCTGGCTTGGTGATGTCTGGCTCTGCCAGCTGTCCCTCATCCTATGCCAGGGCTAATCAGTGGTGGAGTCACAGTCACACCTTAGAAATGTAGAGTGAAAGCGTTGTAGAGTTGTCTTTTTCCCACAGAGTAGGCGAACGGCAGCGAGGGGCAGTAGTCTAGGAGCAGGAGTAGGTCATACCATAGGTAAGTGTCCATTCTCTTTTTCTATAGTTTTGGGGGGGTGATAGGGAATTTAACAGCTGTCTCTTAGTCAATTTACACTGTGCAAGCAACAAATAGTTCATGCAAGTCCATTTCACACGTGAGACTGTCAGAAGTTAGGTGAATGCAATCATGGTCAATAACACACTTGAGTGAAAGGCACTTGTAAATAGGGGATGATGGCAAAATAAAAAGACATGCTGCTAATATAAATATGAAGGCAGAATGGCAGTCTAGTCTAGCAAGAGAGTCAGTGTCACTTGTGACACACACTCACACACAAATACAGTAAGGGGCTGAAGATAGACTGAATCTCCCCTCTCATATGGAGGCAGATGACATGGGACAGAAAAATAGACAAAATCAAGTCAAATGTTATTTGTCACATGCGCCAAATACAACTTTACAGTGAAACGCTTACTTACAAGCCCATAACTTCTTATGGCTGGAGGCAGTATTGAGTAGCTTGGACGAATAAGGTGCCCAGAGTAAACTGCCTGCTACTCAAGCCCAGAAGCTAAGATATGCTTATTATTAGTAGATTTGGATAGAAAACACTGAAGTTTCTAAAACTGTTTGAATGATGTCTGTGAATATAACAGAACTCATATGGCAGGCAAAAACCTGAGAAAAAATCCAACCAGGAAGTGGGAAATCTGCGGTTTGTAGGTTTGCCTATCCAATATACAGTGTCTATGGGGTCATATTGCACTTCCTAAGGCTTCCACTAGATGGCAACAGTCTTTAGAACCTTGTTTGATGCTTCTACTGGGAAGGATGAGGGAATGAGAGCTGATTGAGTCAGGGGCCTGCCAGAGTGCCACGAGCTCACTCAGGCGCGCCCCCGTGAGAGGTAGCTGCGTTCCTTTTCGTTTCTAAAGACAAAGGAATTCTCCGGTTGAAACATTATTGAAGATTTATGTTAAAAACATCCTAAAGATTGATTCTATACATCGCTTGACATGTTTCTATGAACTGTAATGGAATTATTTGACTTTTCGTCTGGCCTGCGCATCATGAATTTGGATTTTTTTTTACTAAACGCGCGAACAAAAAGGAGGTATTTGGACATAAATTATGGACTTTATCGAACAAAACAAACATTTATTGTGGAACTGGGGTTCCTGGGAGTGCATTCTGATGAAGATCATCAAAGGTAAGTGAATATTTATAATGCTATTTCTGACTTTTGTTGACTCCACAACATGGCGAGTACCTGTATGGCTTGTTTTTGTGTCTGAGCGCCGTACTCAGATTATTGCATGGTGTGCTTTTTCCGTAAAGTTTAAAAGTTCCATGTAAAGCATTTGTATCTTTTATCAATGTTTATTACGAGTATTTCTGTAAATTAATGTGGCTCTCTAGAAAATCACCGGATGTTTTGGAGGCAAAACATTACTGAACATAACGCGCCAATGTAAACTAAGATTTTTAGATATAAATATCAACTTTATCGATCAAAACATACATGTATTGTGTAACATGAAGTCCTATGAGTGTCATCTGATGAAGATCACCAAAGGTTAGTGATTCATTTTATCTCTATTTCTGCTTTTTGTGACTCCTCTCTTTGGCTGGAAAAATGGCTGTGTTTTTCTGTGACTAGGTACTGACCTAACATAATCAGATGGTGTGCTTTCGTCGTAAAGCCTTTTTGAAATCGGACACTGTGGTGGGATTAACAACAAGTTTATCTTTAAAATGGTGTAAAATATTTGTATTTTTGAGGAATTTTAATTATGAGATTTCTGTTGTTTTGAATTTGGCGTCCTGAAGTTAACCAACAACGCAGTTTTAAGAAAAATAAGTGTTAAGTAAAAAATAGATAGAAAAAAAGTTACAAACAATTTAACAGCAGCAGTAAAATAATAATAACGATGAGATATACAGGGGGTACCGGTACAGAGTCAATGTGCGGGGGCACCGGTTAGTCGAGGTAAATTAAGTAAATGAAGTAATAATTACTTGTAGGTAGAGTTAAAGTGACTATGCATATATAATGAACAGAGAGTAGTAGCAGTGTAAAAGGAGGGGGGGGGGGGGGGTAAAGCAAATAGTCTGGGTAGCCCTTTGATTAGCTGTTCAGGAGTCTTATGGCTTGGGGGAAGCAACTGTTAAGATGCATTTTGGACCTAGACTTGGTGCTCCGGTACCACTTGCCATGTGGTAGCAGAGAGAACAGTCTATGACTAGGTTGACTGGTACAATTTTTAGGGCCTTCCTCTGTCACCGTCTGGTATAGAGGTCCTGGATGGCAGGAAGCTTGGCCCCAGTGATGTACTGGGTCGTACGGACTACCCTTTGTAGCACCTTGCAATTGAAGACCAAGCAGTTGCCTTACCAGGCAGTGAGGCAATCGCTCAGGATGCTCTCGATGCTGCAGCTGTAGAACCTTTTGTGGATCTGAGGACCCATGCCAGATCTTTTCAGTCTCCTGAGGGGGAATAGGCTTTGTCGTGCCCTCTTCACGACTGTCTTATTGTGTGTGGATCATGATAGTTTGTTGATGATGTGGACACCAAGGAACTTGAAGCTCTCAACCTGCTCCACTACAGCTCCGTCAATGAGAATGGGGACATGCTTGGTCCTCCTTTAACTGTAGTCCACATTCATCTCCTTTGTCTTGATCACATTGAGGGAGAGGTTGTTGTCCTGGCACCACACCACTCATTGCTTTTGGTGATCAGGCCTACCACTGTTGTGTCATCTGCAAACTTGATGATGGTGTTTGAGTCGTGCCTGGCCATGCAGTCATAAGTGAACATGGAGTACAGGACAGGTACTGAGCACACACCCCTGAGGGCCTCCTCTGTTAAGGATCAGCGTGGCAGATGTGTTGTTACCTACCCTTACCACCTGGGGGCGGCCCATCAGGAAGTCCAGGATCCAGTTGCAGAGGGAGGTGTTTAGTCCGATGTTCCTTAACTTAGTGATGAGCTTTGAGGGCACTATGGTGTTGAACGCTGAGCTGTAGTCAATGAATAGCATTCTCACATACAGTTGAAGTCGGGAAGTTTACATACACCTTAGCCAAATACATTTAAACTCAGTTTTTCACAATTCCTGACATTTAATCCTCGTAAAAATGCCCTGTCTTAGGTCAGTTAGGATCACCACTTTATTTTAAAAATGTGAAATGTCAGAATGATAGTAGAGAGAATTATTTATTTCATATTTTCTCTCTTTCATCACATTCCCAGTGGGTCAGAAGTTTACATACACTCAATTAGCATTTGGTAGCATTGCCATTAAATTGTTTAACATGGGTCAAACGTTTCGGGTAGCCTTCCACAAACTTCCCACAATAAGTTGGGTGAATTTTGGCCCATTCCTCCTGACAGAGTTGGGTCCTAACTCCTAACTGAGTCAGGTTTGTGGGCCTCCTTGCTCGCACACGCTTTTTCAGTTCTGCCCACACATTTTCTATGGGATTGAGGTCAGGGCTTTGTGATGGCTACTCCAATACCTTGACTTTGTTGTCCTTAAGCCATTTTGGCACAACTTTGTAAGTATGCTTGAGGTCATTGTCCATTTGGAAGACCCATTTGCGACCAAGCTTTAACTTCCTGACTGATGTCTTGAGATGTTGCTTCAATATATCCACATAATTTTCCTGCCTCATCATGCCATCTATTTTGTGAAGTACATCAGCAAAGCACCCCCACAACATGATGCTGCCATCCCCGTGTTTCACGGTTTGGATGGTGTTCTTCGGCTTGCAAGCCTCCCCCTTTTTCCTCCAAACATAAGGATGGTCATTATGGCCAAACAGTTCTATTTTTGTTTCATCAGACCAGAGGACATTTATCCAAAAAGTACAATCTTTGTCCCCATGTGCAGTTGCAAACTTTAGACTGTCTTGTTTATGGTGGTTTTGGAGCAGTGGCTTCTTCCTTCCTGAGCGGCCTTTCACTTTATGTCAATATAGGACTCGTTTTACTGTGAATATAGATACTTTTGTACCTGTTTCCTCCAGCACAGCTCTAGTTAAACAATTGTTTATACAGATGAACGTGGTACCTTCAGGCGTTTGTAAATTGCTCCCAAGGATGAAGAAGATAAGTGGTCTACATTTTTTTCTTGGCTGATTTCTTTTGATTTTCACATGATGTCATGAGAAGAGGTACTGAGGTTGAAGGTAGGCCTTGAAATTCATCCACAGGTACACCTCCAATTGACTCAAATGATGTCAATTAGCCTATCAGAAGCTTCTAAAGCCATGACATAATTGTCTGTCATTTTCCAAGCTGTTTAAAAGCACAGTCAACCTCTGACCCAGTGGAATTGTGATACAGTGAAATAATCTGTCTGTAAGCAATTGTTGCTTACAGACAGATTACAGATTACAAAATTACTTGTGTCATGCACAAAGTAGATGTCCTAAACGACTTGCCAAAACTATAGTTTGTTAACAAGAAATTTGTGGAGTGGTTGAAAAACAAGTTTTAATGACTCCAACCTAAGTGTATCTAAACATCCTCCTTTTGTCCAGGTGGGAAAGGGCAGTGTTGAGTGCAGTAGAGATGGCATCATCTGTGGATCTGTTGTGGCGGTATGCAAATTGGAGTGGGTTTAGGGTTTTTGGGATAATGGTGTTGATGTGAGCCATGACCAGCCTTTCAAAGCACTTCATGGCTACAGATGTGAGTGCTATGGACCAGTAGTCATTTAGGCAGGTTACCTTAGTGTTCTTTGGCACAGGGACGATGGTGGTCTGCTTGAAACATGTTGATATTACAGACTCAGTCAGGGACAGGTTGAAAATGTCAGTGAAGACACTTGCCAGTTGGTCAGCGCATGCTCGGAGTACACATCCTGCTAATCCATCTGCCTTGCGGCCTTGTGAATGTTGACCTGTTTAAAGGTCTTACTCACATCGGCTACGGATAGCGTTATCACACTGTAGTCCGGAACAGCTGATGCTCTCATGCATGTTTCAGTGTTACTTACTTCGAAGCGAGCATAGAAGTAATTTAGCTCGTATGGTAGGCTCGTGTCACTGGGCAGCTCGTGGCTGTGCTTCCCTTTCTAGTCTGTAATAGTTTGCAAGCCCTGCCACATCCGATGAGCATCGACGTCATTGATGCACTTATTGATGAAGCCAGTGACTGATGTGGTGTACTCCTCAATGCCATCAGAAGAATCCCGGAACATAGTCCAGTCTGTGCTAGCAAAACAGTCCTGTAGCTTATCATCTGCTTCATCTGACCAGTTTTCTATTAGCTGAGTCACTGGTGCTTCCTGCTTTCATTTTTGCTTGTAAGAACATCAGGAGGATAGAATTTTGGTCACATTTACCAAAGGGAGGGCGAGGGAGAGTTTTGTACGCTCTGTGTGGAGTCTAGAGTTTTTTTCTGTCTGGCTGCACATTTAACATGCTGGTAGAAATGAGGTAAAACAGCTTTAAGTTTCCCTGCATTAAAGTCCCCGGCCACCAGGAGTGCCGCCTCTGGATGAGCGTTTTCCTGTTTTCTTATGGCCGTATACAGATCATTGAGTGCAGTCTTGGTGCCAGCATCGGTTTGTGGTGGTAAATAGACAGCTTTGAAGAATATAGATGAAAACTCTCTTGGCAAATAGTGTGGTCTACAACTTATCATGAGATACTCTACCTCAGGCGAGCAAAACCTCAAGACTTCCTTAGAGTTCATGCACCAGCTGTTGTTTACAAATATACATAGACCGCCACCCCTTATCTTACCAGAGGCTGCTGTTCTATCCTGCCGAAAAAGCGTAAAACCCGCCAGCTGTATGTTATTCATGTCATCGTTCAGCCACAAGTCAGTGAAACATAAGATATTACAGTTTTTAAATGTCCCATTGATAGGATATAAGTGATCGTATTTCGTAATTTTTTTTATATATTGATTTGTACGTTGGCTAATAGGACCGATGGTAAAGGGAGATTACCCACTCGCTGTCGGATCCTTACAAGGCACCTAGACATTCGTCCCTGTTATCTCCGTCTCTTTCTCCTGCGAATGACGGGGATGAGGGCCTTGTCGGGCGTCTGAGGTAAATAATTCCCATCCGACTCATTAACCTCTACAGGATTGGTCCCCCCCCAAGCGGTACGGTTGAGCTAACGTGTGCTAATGTGATTAGCATGAGGTTGTAAGTAATAACAACATTTTCCAGGACATAGACATATCTGATATGGGCAGAAAGCTTACATTCTTGTTAATCTAGCTGCACTGTCCAATTTACAGTAGCTATTCCAGTGAAATAATATCATGCTATTGTTTGAGGAGAGTGCACAGTTATGAACTTGAAAATGTATCAATAAACCAATTTGGCACATTTGGGCAGACTTGATATAACATTTTGAACAGAAATGCAATGGTTCATTGGATCAGTCTAAAACGTTGAACATACGTTTTGCCATCTAGTGGCCAAAATCTAAATTGCGCCTAAACTGGAATAATATATTGTGGCCTTTCTCTTGCATTTCAAAGATGATAAAGAAAAAACACATGTTTTTTTCTTTGTATTATCTTTTACCAGACCTAATGCTTTATATTTTCCTACAGTAATTTCACATTTCCACAAACATCAAAGTGTTTGCTTTCAAATGGTATCAAGAATATGCATATCCTTGCTTCAGGTCCTGAGCTACAGGCAGCTAGATTTGCGTATGTAATTTTAGGCGGAAATTGAAATAAAAGGGTCAGATCCTTAAGAGGAAAGTATTCCTCCAGTACGGGGTTAGTAATCGCTGTCCTGATATCTAGAACTTTTTTTTCGGTCATAAGACACGGTGGCAGAAACATTATGTACAAAATAAGTTACAAATAACATGAAAAAACACAATAGCATCGTAAAATCGGGATCGTAAAATGGCAGCCTCCCCTCCGGTGCCATTAGCCTATAACAATTACTCCCCCTTATCACCTTGCCAGGGACAATAAAGCTTCTATAGCCACCATTGCACATGTAAATGAAGGCAAACATATTTTTACTTTTGCAACAACACCACAGTTATCACTGGACTTTTGTAAGCTGTCAGCACCTTCCTGATGGGTGGGTGCTGGTGGAAGGCCTGTTGCTAAGGCGCTAGGCTAGGAGAGTCATGATAACAGTTATACAATAGCAGAGTGAACAGAAAGTAGCCAGAGGAAAGAGAGAAGCTCGCAATAGCAGTCACTTGGCTGACATAAGAACCATGAAAGCTTTGGCTAGACTAGATGCACATACGCATGATAACACATACACACAAATACACACACACACCATATAAACAGGTGGCCCCCAAAGTCTCCTTAAACTTTGTACAGTACATAGTAATAGGACTGGGACATGGGAACCATTACTTTGGCAAATTAATCCTGTGGAAGAAACAGTACTTAACGCAACACCTCTCCAAGAGGCCATAGGGTGAAATAAACTCGGGGCATAACATTTGTTTAAAAATACCGTCACAAGAAGCTGGGTAACTTTTTCTCATTCTGCCAGGCAGCACAACGGTTCTGATGCAAGTTAAATCTCTCTCCGACATGGATGTTATTATGATAATCTATCTAATTAGGGAGAGAAGGGACATTTTAAAAACAGAGGGTTGGGAGGAAGGGAAAGGAACCTAAACTTATGGAACTTATCCCCCCCACTCATCCACGCACGCACGCACGCACGCACGCACGCACGCACGCACGCACGCACGCACACAATACAAAAACAAGTCCTAAGGGAGAGTTGAGGAAGAACGAAAGTCCTCGGAGAATGTCAGCACACAAATGTCTCAGATATGGAAATGCCATAATTGTCATCCTCATAAAACATGTATAAAACCGTATTTAAGAGTCAGCCTGCATCAGTATCTAAGTGCGTGATGCACAAATGTATTTATAAAGCCCTTCTTACATCAGCTGATATCTCAAAGTGCTGTACAGAAACCCAGCCTAAAACCCCAAACAGCAAGCAATGCAGGTGTAGAAGCACGGTGGCTAGGAAAAACTCCCTGGAAAGGCCAAAACCTAGAGAGGAACCAGGCTATGAGGGGTGGCCAGTCCTCTTCTGGCTGTGCCAGGTGGAGATTATAACAGAACATGGCCAAGATGTTCAAATGTTCATAAATGACCAGCATGGTCAAATAATAATAATCACAGTAGTTGTCAAGGGTGCAGCAAGTCAGCACCTCAGGAGTAAATGTCAGTTGGCTTTTCATAGCCGATCATTCAGAGTAACTCTACCGCTCCTGCGGTCTCTAGAGAGTTGAAAACAGCAGGTCTGGGACAGGTAGCACGACCGGTGAACAGGTCATGTTCATAACAAACATAACATAACAAACATAACAAACTCACAGGGCATTCATAACAGGAGATCCGACTCAAAGTTTCCCTTTTCAACAGTTTTTAGTTCCCGTAGTAGTACCTTCTTTCTTCACCACAAATTACGAACTCTTATGGTGAAGCCGTTCCCACCTCCCCCGAAATAATTAAAACAACTGTAGTAGTGCTAGTAGTAGTAGCATCTTCTCCAAAATGCTAACATAAGGTACAGCGTTTTTCATGAGCTAAATACTGCATGCACCATTTTCTAATATAAACAACGTACACAGTATACAGGCAGGAAACTGCCCTAGGCCTACATTGTTAGTAATCTATAATTCATGGCAATGTATTCCAGTAAAAAAACAGCTAAACAAAATGTACAACAAAATAGAAAACAAAACAGAGGCGTAGATGTGACGTCTATACAAAGGCATACACAGAACGTAATATAAAACACAGACCCAGGCTAGACCTAGTAGGCGATGTGCAAAAGTGGAGTGGTTTGTTGAAAGGACTGTTTGTAGAACTGAATTGTTCTACAAGTCTGTTCACTTTAATATGATAATATTGAACACAAAATCATTGTATTCTGATGAATATACAGCATCCCTTTTCGCTCTAAATAAAATATTTCTCGTTTTGCGGGTTCTGCCGTCCGTCTGGTATATTGGCATAATGCATGACCGTGTCTCCGAAGGAAGTCGGCTGGTTAACAAATGACACCCTATTTGTGAAATCAAAACAATATTATTCCACCTGGGTTGATTTAATTGCTGTGATGGACTTTTAAATGAGATTAAAATGAATGCAAGCAGATTAACGGGTACGCTGGTCATGTGACCAGAGGCTGTCTGGATCCCATCTTAGATTTCCCTGTATGCATCAGGAACTTGACAGTAGACTACCAGCTGAGCTCTGCCACACAATGCCCTGGGCAACTCAAATGTTAATTGGGCTGCTAATAAGCTATCTCATTTGCCACAACCTGTAAATATCACTTAGCGTCAACAACAAAAGCGCTAGTGACCACCAAGTCTTACATCCACTGGTGCCCAATTTCTCCTGTGCATTAGCAGGTCTATTTTGAAAACATAACCAGTTAGGGCTGATTGACACTCCTTTTTGACTTGTGTGCTATGACAATGTAAACATATCATTCACTCATATTCTTGAATGCAGTTAATAATAAACAATGTTCTGAATTGTAATTTGGCTTGAATTAATACACACACACACACACACATATATATATATCTCAGGGAATATGAAAACAGAGATGTGGGGGGGGGGGTGTTTAGTTCTCCCAATTGCAATTAATGGCACTTCTTTGTGCAAAAGATTGCACACACAATCAGCATTGTCCATGTCATTAGCACAATAGAAAGGTGACATCTCAGTGTTTGGTGCTGTAGAAGGGTAGAGTGGTTGAAACTTGGGTCACTCAGAGGCCAAGAGCATATATGGCAGTATTTAAGTGCAGTACTACTTCAACACTGGTGGCAATAATGGCATACCAGAATGTAGAATTATTGTTTATCAATCTGAACTGGCAAGGCTCATACTCAGCGATCTGGTAGTGCACTTGTAATTGTACAAAAGTAGAGCTCAATTGTGCAGCAAAATAAAAATATTAACTGGCAACCCGAAAGACATTATTTTGACATTATTTTAACATTAATGCACTGAAATGACCTGTCAATGGCTACAACTTGTCATCTTCCAAAGACAACACAGGCTGCTTATTTCTGTGATGTACATTAAGACGTTGAAACGCCTCCTGGATTCCATGAATACATCTCATTGGCATAACATTTCCATTGGATTTGTATGCTGAATTTTAGATGACCACCGGAGCACCAGAAACCCCTCGTTACATCAAATTCAATCAATCACTCATCATGCGAATAGCCGTATTGTGTCTGCTTGCACGCTGTGGCGGTTTCATGTTGATTATGGAGATTGCCGTTAAATCGCCAGAACAATGCAAAGTCCTTTGCGCATGGTCGTTCCTGAGCATGTCACTGCTTCATTACTATTGACAAGCTGCATTATTTAACGTACTTAAGTGTCTTCATCTCTCTGGGATTGGCAAGTGCCAAATGCACGGTTACTTACTGGTAGGCCATGCATGGAATCACAACAGATAAATCAATCATACGTCCATGTCTCAAAATGAGGTTCAGCCCTTCTTCAACATTGAATACTGCAGGATTACTAAATAACTAGGCCAAAAGCTAAAATATATAAGACATATTCCCTAAAAATACCAAATTGAATGCTGAAAAACGACAAGATTATACCATTGATATCACTGACTTTAGCGTGGAGAATTCTTTGTATAATGTGCCAACTAGTCCAGCCCCACTACACATTATATCGCAGATACATGTGATTCTGTTCTGGAATACTGCGATAAAATGTCACTTCTCCAATAGGTGTGTGTAAACATAGACTGACGATAACATTTCAAAAAGTGCTGATAGATATGATTGGGAACAAGTGCGACCATAAAAGACGTCCCCTGTCAGCTTGAAGCCGGTACACCTTGCTGTGCACTCACTCAGGCACTGAAGACTAACCATTCTTTTATCACCGGGGCTAAAGCACTATACAGTCACACAAGAGGGATTCTCGGAGGGGAAAAGAAGTGCTACAGTGGCCACAAAGTTTTTCAATTTCACCGCCAATTTCCTGGGTAATTACTGGCGCTTTCTGATGGGCTTTTTATGACAGTGACCCCCCCTGCTGCGACCCTCTCTCCAGGCTGAGCTCCAGGAGGATGGGAGGACTGCCGGATCCCACCGCTGCCACCAATTCCCACCTCCCTAAGTGAACCTTGTCTTTTCCATCAACCCCTGTGGCGCCTCCCCAAAGGAATGAAGGGCGATCAATGAGCCGGTAGTCTCTCTGCGCTGCATCAGCGGCTAGTTGGACAGGCATCTAACCTGGAGGACAGACGCTTGATTTGTCCAGACAGAGGTTGTGTTCTGATGGGGAAGGTGTGCATCTGTTGGGTTTACATCAGGGAAGTAGAGAGGAGAAAGTAGATGGGAGAGTAGGAAGGTCAGTGGTTCTAATGACAACTAAATGAAAATATGGGATGTGATAGGTATTCCGTGCCTAAGGTCAATATCCCAATACTATTGAGAGACAGAGAGACTTCTTCCTCTTCTCTTCGTCTCCTCTCCTTTGTGATCATTACAGCCCAGAGTTATTCCTGACCACATGACCTGACCAGAAAAATTTACAGACTTTGCTGATAAAATGAGTGGATGGGTTTCAACACTATCCCTTTCCACCACTACATCCTTTCATATCAGTGGTCAGGATGGGAAGGAGACGAGAATAGGAAACTATTCAGGCCTACTGGCGGGCACGGTCTAGATGACATTCTGTCTGAAGAGGTCACCCAGGAAGCAAATCTCCCGAGAGATTGACAGGCGGCAAACAGATGAGCCCACGGACTGAGGTTCACAGATCATTAAAAGCGATCTATCAAGGCTTTCAGGATGACTAATTCCCCCGAATCAAATGTTTCCGTGTAAATATGTCAAATGGGAATGAAATTAGCACTGTGGTTTATTGACTGTGATAAAATCGGAAAAGCACCACTGAACATAATTACATACTTGTCAGAGCCATAAAAATTAGCTTTATTATCAATGGAATGGTTTTGTACAACTTCATTTTCAGTTCGATGTCTTCCAGATGGGGCCCGCTTTCTGCACTTGAGCAGTTTTTATGCAGATCCGGGGTGTTTTTTTCTTTCTCCTCCCTCGTCCTCGTCCCCCCCCCCCCCACACTCCTCCATTCCCATGCATCTGGCTGCTTGATGACGGGAGAAAAGGGGGAGGAAGGGGGAGAAGGAGTGGTGTCTGGGGATGAGCTGAGGGCTACATTAGCTACTGTCAGGCGGGAGAGGTTTTACTGAACCCATGATAACAGTAGCCCCATAGTGACCCTAAAGAGCCGCAAACTCAAAACCCGGTAAGTCTGAAAGACGTAAACGGTAAGAGCGGGTAAAGTGACTCTGTCCTAAAATGGACAGAAAACCGGAGAGGGCCTTGTTGTCACATACTGTGAATCGCAGCTACAGAGAGTATTTACAAACACATGCAAAATCAATCTCTCAGACATGCACACATGCAGTACAGTACCCTCATGCACACACAGTAGAGAGAAGGCAATAAATAGTAGTGTATACAATGAGGTTTAACATTCTGTGTGATACTGTATGCGTGAAGTGATACTGCATAATCTACATTACTGTGTAATCTAAGCAACATGGTGTCTAACAGATTACTATTATAACACACACAATGTAATAGTGTAAAGAATCTATTTATTGTAGTTCCATGCTATAGTCTTCTATTTATTTGAGCATTGCGGTACAATATGAAGGAATGGTATTGTAATTAGGCCTACAATAGCTGGTTGTAAGTATCTAGCGGGTGTCTTTGACTCATTGTCATTGCCTGCCGCACGCGCTTACAGCTGCCTCGCTGAAGCATGCATGGCATGTCATCCAGCTGCACTAACAGTTTTACCGCCATCATTTATTTACGTTTTAATTACTATTTGTCGCCATTGTCCCGCACTCCCCGTACTCCGTCATCATACCAATTATCACATCATCTTGATTTCCACTCATATCACATTTAGATCAAGTCGATAATGCATCCACCCGCTCTCACTAAATTATTAAGATAACAACTTGAACTAGAAGGGAACTGATTTATATTTAAAACAGACACCTATGCTTAATGGCAGCCTTCACTTATTGCTCAGGGAAAGTCGACTTGATACGCAGAGACCGTCTCTCTCTCTCTACACCCACTCATATTATGTCTCTCTCTCTTTACACCCACTCATATTATATATATCTCTCTCTACACCCACTCATATTATGTCTCTCTCTCTTTACACCCACTCATATTATATATCTCTCTCTCTACACCCACTCATATTATGTCTCTCTCTCTTTACACCCACTCATATTATATATATCTCTCTCTCTTTATACCCAATCATATTATATATCTCTCTCTTTACACCCATTCATATTATATATATCTCTCTTTACACCCACTCATATAATATAATATCTCTCTCTCTTTATACCCACTCATATTATATCTCTCTCTTTACACCCACTCATATAATATCTATCTCTCTTTACACCCACTCATATAATATCTCTCTCTTTACACCCACTCATATTATATCTCTCTCTTTACACCCACTCATATAATATCTATCTCTCTTTACACCCACTCATATAATATCTCTCTCTTTACACCCACTCATATTATATCTCTCTCTTTACACCCACTCATATAATATATTTATCTCTTTACACCCACTCATATTATATCTCTCTCTTTACACCCACTCATATAATATATTTATCTCTTTACACCCACTCATATAATATCTCTCTCTCTTTACACCCATTCATATAATATCTTTCTCTCTTTACACCCACTCATATTATATCTCTCTCTTTATACCCACTCATAATATCTCTCTCTCTTTACACCCATTCATATAATATCTTTCTCTCTTTACACCCACTCATATTATATCTCTCTCTTTATACCCACTCATATTATATCTCTCTCTTTATACCCACTCATAATATCTCTCTCTCTTTACACCCATTCATATAATATCTCTCTCTCTTTACACCCACTCATATTATATCTCTCTCTCTTTCCCACACTCACACACTAACAGAAATACACTCAAACTACTAGGAAAATAGACATTTTCGATATATTCTATCCACTCATTGTACTAAGAATATGGCACCCAATATCTGTCTGAAATGATTTACCCACTCTAATTGGTTAGGCACCAATAAACATATTAAGGACAGATGTTTTCGTTCATGAGAGTCACTCCTTCCAGGTTGTTTGTGTGAACCAGGATTTCTTAAACCTACTCGACCCCCCCGTGCTATTTTATGTTTTAGTACCCTCCAGTGTATTGCAATACCTTCATTAAAACCGCTGAAGTTACTGCACTTAATGTAGCGTTGCCACTGAACAAAATGACGGCATTGTCAGGGTCAACTTTCAGATTTAGCAAATTGTGCCCCGGGCCGTTTGGATCTTATAGGCATTTTCTCCACTTAAAATGATGCTCGGAGTTTAATGATACTGTATATGTCATTTGCATCTAGTAATGTAAAGAGTTAAATGGAATAATTAACAATTTACGATGGAGTATAATGCGCATTCTGTCTTTATTTTTTATAAGGGTTGGGTAAATATAGTTCTTAGATCCATCATTTTATTTGATCATCCTTTCATTGTTCAAGCAAATTTGTGCAAAATATAATTTAGATACGTTCGTTCACTTTTTGTTCATTTAGAGAGAGACTGACTGGTTTTTGGGCTACCACTTTACTCATAAAAATGCTAGTGCGTTGACTCTCTGTACAATCCCTAGAAGACAGTCCACCATCAGACGCCGAGCTTTAAGAACATTTCTCTGAAGTACTATCACCAAAGAACCAGTCAGAGATTCTCCTTTTTCTGATTGGACAGATGCATATTGTCCCAACACCCTAAAGGCGACGAGAAATTACATGGGAGGGCGGCTCAGTCAAACAACTGTTGTAAAAATGAGGCAAACAAACAACCTTTGCCCTCTGCCTGTTACGAGGTAGAGCTCCTAGGATCCCATGCTCCAGCTGCTTAGAATAAATCCAGCCCCCCCCCCCCCCCCCCCCAGCTCCTCCCGGTTTGCATGATAATGTTGCAAGAGGGAGTCGTTGAACATTCCCATTTCCATTGGAAAGCAGTTACACAACCCATATCCCTCATTTACGGCATGCCGCTACAGGATCCGGCGACAAAAATCAATACGCATCGATCTAACAAGTTCCAAGTCGCCACAATTATTCTTTCGGGAGGAAATGCTGACAATAAATGACATCTGTGCTGTGCCTTTGATCCGCTAGCTCCATTGAGCTACTGCTTCGTTCTCCCTGTGGTTGGCGGCTGCCCAGGTGCTGTCAACGCCCTTGTCAGGGAGGCCGAAGAGACACGGCACCACCCCTGCGGCCCACGGGGCTTCACACACTTTAATCAGAGGAACGAGAGAGCCCCATAATCCTCCTCCACAGCAAGGGCTCTACGAGTACAAGAGCCTGACATTTGGTTTGAATTATGGCCCTCTGTAAAAATACTTTTTAAAAAGAGTGCTCCGTTGTACTCTCCTGCTCAGCATGGCTACATCGAGCTGACGCAGACAAAAACAAATTCCTTATTTTCTCCTTCTCTTTTATGTTTGGGGTCATTTTTATGCAGGACGGCTATGTTTTTCAAGTTATGAGCACCTTTTTTCCTTTTTATAATCATCGTAATGGTCTTTATCTCAAGATACACCGCCTTCCTTTCCCGAAGGAGACCACATACAATTATAATTGCCTCCCTCATTAGTTATGTTTTCACAGGAAGGAATGGAGGGCAATTAATTGTATCACTTAATTTTGTCACTGAACTCCGCTGGCTGGTATTGATGCATCGTCCGCCATTCTGGGGCTCATTTTTCAGCAAAATTAATTGACAAAGGGCAAACATTTATCAACATATCACTGGATTAGGCGACAAATTGGAGCAATGAGGAAATCAATTGTGCCCCTGTTGCCGTGGCCTTATTCCCACCGCGGGCGCTGTTTTGGACAGCCCACTGTGAGACTGACTTCTCTGGCAGGCCGTGATTCATGTTTAGATTTGGGACAGGGACATAAATCAGAACGAGTTTCAAATGACCCCCCGATGGTTCACACACCGCATACCCTGGTCTCAACAAACAGAGTGGTGATCTAAACAAATCCATCCAGGGAGAAATCGATAGCGCGGGAATAAGAGGCCAAATACTGAATAGTTCTACATCAAAAAGGACAGTAGATAACACCTGTTAAGTGCTGTGTGTGGGATTCGCCTATTACATGGTACGATTCCAAATGGCAGGGAGAAAAATAAGGCATTCAAAACCAAAGAATAAGGAAAAGAAAACGGGTCAAAAGAAAGGAAATAACAGTAGCGTATACAACATATATAACAGCATTTTCCTAAATGAGAAAGAAAGAAAGAAAGAATATAGTCCTCTTTCTTGTGACCCGCTGTGAGAGCAGGAGCATCGTGCTTCAAGTACTGTGCTAATGCTTCGGAAACTCTGGCTGTCATCCCCTTCACTGGAAACTATAAGAGCAGCTAATCACACAGCTCGGCCTGGGAGAAACCATTGGGACTATGAGGGGGGGGGGGGTTTAAAGTATGATTAACACACATTTTTTGATAACTGGCACTCTTAAGGGACAAACTTAATAGGCGTCTCCGTCCCCCCCCACCCCTCCCCGGTTGTTGTGAATTCTGGAAGACCATTTCATGAGATAAAAACATGAGACCAGGAAGGTCAACCAATACTCAGCTCACTATTACATTAAAAACTCAGTCAAACATCATTTCTGTTTGGATTGAAAACCTGTATGCACAGGGGGGTCCCTGGACCTGGTTTGCCAGTGTCTGGTTTGTATCATTCCTTATGAACATTTAAGCACCGTAAAAGCATTTGAAAATAATTTGACTTTCATTCAAGAGGATAAATTCATCCTGCCCTGTGCTTTCAATGAGCTCATTCATAATGCTTAAATAGATAACACACATGACTAATATTTCAAGGGTGTCGGCCCATTTGTCCGGTGTAATTGCAATAATGCTGCAAGTGTTTCCAGCCTGCGTCAACCATTTGTTTCTTAAAGCCAACGTCACAGTCTGGACTGAGGAGTCTGCTAGCTGAGGGCCTCTGGTGTGGCGTATGCTTTGGAAAATGGTCATCATTTCTGGTTATTCTTTACTGTTCATTACTGATGCAAGAACACTTTTCCATACCGTGATGCTGACCCATACCGTGATGCTGACCTTATACAAGCTGAATAGCTAAACTGTCCCTGTGTCAGTCTGTATGGAGATGATGTGTCTGAAAATACCTTGTTAGTCAGCATCGTGGCAAGAGCGAAACTCCCCACTCAAAAGGCAGGAATTCTACTCAAAGCAGGCCCCACAACTATAGCCACCTCAACTAAAAGACAGGGATCTCTGTGTTACCATGTGTATGTGAGAATGTGAATGTGTGTGTGTCTCACTGTGATCCCAGCAGTGAAGGGTACAGAAAAAGTGGTGAACGACAAGGTGGTCCACTGTCGCCAATGTACAGTACCGCAGGTCCCGCACCCACTACCTGGCTATGTTCGTAATACATGCCAGAGAGAATGAGAACAAAATAGTAACACAGTGTCTGCAACTTACTGCTGCAATCTCTCGAGAGGGCACATATTTTAACCTCTGTAGAGGAGAGTGCATGGTAGAGGAGAGGGGTGGGGGGTGGTACATTGAGGGGCGCCAAGAAGAGCAAGCGGCGAATTGCTTGGGCGCCAAGATTGTCATGTCTGTATAAACAGGCATTGATTTTTCTGTCCGGCACCAGCACCTCAGCCATTTATTCTCAGCTTTGTGGTCGGGCCCAAAGGGGTTGAAATTCTGTTACAGTCCAGCCCAGGCCCCTGAGGCCTATGTGAGAATAGATTTCACCTGTAAGGGATGGGAGAGGCCAGCGCTACTTAACAGGGGCAGTGATATGTCAGAGAGAGACAGAGAGAGACAGAGAGAGAGAGAGCGGAAAAGGTAGGGAGAGAGAGGACAGAGAGACACTAAATGAAAAGCTAGCCATGTTTTTTTTTTAACCGCAAGACTTCCCACTGCAGTCTGCTCTCCGAGTCCAGGGTTGAGGTCACTCACCTAGGCTCCTCATCGCCAGCACTCCCCTGTCAGCTCTGGAGCTCAGAGTACAGGGACAATGACAATAACAGAGTCAAAACATCCTGTGAACACATCCTGTGGCCAACAGATGACGTGTCCTCTAAAAATGTTTAATTCTGCTCATTCCAAAGTTCATTGGAAAGTTCGTAAGTACATTGTTATATTTGGCAATGTCTACATACTTTCAAAGACATAAAAAATGATTTGACCTAAATATTTTGTTCACAAATATCTTTGAGTACTATATCCCATTACCATTACATTTTTTCCCATTAGTCCACTTCAAGAAGGCAGACTCAGCAATACTTTTTCAACCTTAGTTTCAGTTAAACTATGTCACCATGACACCAATGTGTTAGAGAACACAGTGCAGCACAGGATGAATGTGTATACAAGACTCTCCACTGTCTAAACAAGTTAATCAATCGGACAGCAGCGAAAGGAGAAAGCTACAACAAAATCAATGCTCCCCTGTCGATAGCACCTTAACAAGCTTAAACCCCTAAGTGAAATATACTGCAGAGTGAAAAGCAAAATTATGCAAAAAAGCCCAATGGAATTAGCTTACTGGTTGAAGGCCTATGCCAGATGTCCTACGGAAGAAAGAATATCCCTGTGATGGAGGAATAGAGAAAAAGGTGAGAGGACGAGCGTGGAGGAAAAGAGAAGCAATGTATAGCGACCCTGGGCCAAACAGAGGAGAAGGTGGTAGACTGAAGTAAGCGATGGGAAAGAGAAAGGAGGTTGGGGAGGGAGAGAGAAGAGGGTGAGAGGAAGAGGAAATGATGAGAGAGGTGGTGGAGAGAAGAGGGGATGAAACGGAAAAAAAGAGGTGGGAAAGAAAAAGTTGGGAGAGAGAGAAAGAGGGAAGGACAGGGAGGAAAAGAGAAGCGATGCACAGTACAGCAGCTCATGGTGCCTGTCGGGTGTGAAGACGATGACACGGTGACACCAGGGGAGACATCAGACACCTGGCACCCCAGGCCCCCCGCCGACAGACAACGTCCTCACACTGAGATATCGACACGCTATCAAAGGCCTGTCAATCACAAGGAGGGGAAGAGATGAAGACAGGGAAACTGAGAGATGGCGAGGAAGGTAGAGAGCAGCGTTCTCAATCCTGGTCCTGGCGACCTACTCAGTGTGACAGCATTTGTTGCAGCCTATTGATACTTGCACACCAGATTCATCTGGGCTTGAACTAAAGCCTGCATGCCTTAAATCTGTCCCAGAGACCTAAAATGTCCTAAAATAACATAGGTACGCTCATAGATAAGCCGCGAGCACATACCTACAGCACAGTAGGTGGTAAACCTCTCTGCCATGTTTCACTTGGAAAGCAAGAGAGTGACTCTAATAACAGAGGGTAAAAGTTAACTCAGAGGACACCGCAGCTAGCAGACCAGCTGAGGAGTTAAATGATGGGGTGAGTTTGAAAAGTACTCATTAACCAAACTTGGTAACAATGGCAAACATACTATGCAATCACATCTCCATATAGGTCTACTGTTCCCCACAACTCCCCTTTCAGAGCAGCTAGTGCACCGTTCAGCCGTCTTTGACAGCCATTTTACCCCCCCAATATACCACCTGCCTAATTCCTTAAGTATCTACTGAGTGTCACGACTCTGACATAGAGAAACATAAAATGGTGGTGGGGGCAGGGCCCACTTCTTTGCATTTCTGTACAATAAAAAAACGTTAAAATGCAATTTGGAGAACAGCAAAACAAGCAAAAAAGAACCCAGCTATTATCATCTTGGCTGCTGTAGGTTCATTCACCTCAGTCCATCTGAAAGGGGGGAAATATGAGTAATGATTCACACGGACACGTAGCATCAACGACGAAAAAAGAAAATATTACTTCTTCGAACTGTTGTTTGCATTTCAAGCAGATGCTATCTCATTGTAAACACTATACCAGACACTTTGTGTTTTTTGATTTCTCCATGAGTTAAGCACGTGATTTTGGTGGAAATGTATGGAAAGCCATGCTATTTTAATGACCTCGGGACTTGACTTCCTGATTTTCCTGATTTCCATCATACTCCCTCAGTCTTCCTGCAGTTTAATACGAAGTGCTCCTCTCCTCCTCCATCAATATGTTAGCACATTGAAATGAGCGTTGGGAGTTTTTAATATGATTTTATTAGATCAGATAGCTTGCTTTGATCCCAAGCCGGGACGCGTCTGATCTCTCCCTCTCCGACAGCCCCAAGACGTACATCTGCATATTAAGTCTAGGAACAAGAAAAGAGAGAGGAAAAAAAGAGTGGGTGGAGAGAGAGAGAAGAAAATTACATTGTCCCTGTTCAAAAGCACCGTTTATTAACTAGAATTAGTGCGGAATATTTGTGGTTGTTGTTTCTGTTGTTGTTGTTGGCGCCACTGCGCATACGAAGTGCATATCAAGGAAATTAGCGGTTGTAGCCTGCAGTCTTAATTGTGTGTAGGGGGAAACAAGTGATTTAGGGAACGGTACAGGTAAATGGAATTTAATTGTGTTATTGTTTTTTCATTTGTCTTTCAATGTGGCGAACATGCCGGTATTGCTGAACTCCAATAATTGCCTGTGCACTGTGCAGTTGATATACAAACAGAAGAGCGTTATTCGGAGTTTCACTACCATTAAGTACTGTACAGTATATTGAAGACGGATGCTGGGTGGTGTTCAGTAGGGCACACCAAGGCAAAACAATTTGAAACGGAAAACAAAAAGGAGAGTAGTCCATCCCGGTTTCAGTCTGTTTTCTTCCATTTGGTACCTAACTACACGACCCTGGTTTATATCAAAAGGTGTTTTTCAGAGCCTTCAATCAGTGGTCACACTGCTGTGCCTGTGGTCGACCCTCAGGGGTCAAATAATAACACCTGTGGTAGAGCTCGAGGTTAGACTCAACGGTCATGGTACACTCAATTTGTATGGTACACTCGACAGACCTTGTAGTAGAACCACTGATCAGATCGACTCAGTTAGCTTCAATAGTCTCCAATCATTATCTCTGTCCTAACACTTTAAAATAGTGTTCTTTCTCCTGTCTAATCGCTGGTGAGGTCAAATACATTTATGATAGAAGGCCTTCTTATTGTTTAACTTACAGCGTCACTTCAGATCAGTGATTTGGAAGGAAGTGTGTTTTTGTGCTACTTTACTTTATATTATACTGTTACTGATGTTAACTGCATTGTAAGGAAAGAGCTTGGAGGAAAGGCATTTCACTGTACTTGCGCACATGACAATAAACCTTGAAACTTAAGAAAGAAAGAAATATGAAAGAAAGGACGGTTAGAGAGAAAGGCGGAGGGGAGGGGAGGGAAGAAGGAGGGGCATACGTGGCAGAGGGAGTAAAGACATTTTTTGAGTACTCTGACACGCCGCCGGTGCAGACACCTTGACAACCCCTGCATTCAGCCCAGCTCATCAATTTCTGGACCAGACTAAATGAGCAGAATGAAGATCAACTGATGGCGAGTACCTAGGCCAGACAGATATTAGTGGGGACTGACAATGCTTTAAAGCTGACAGATTCGGCCGAGCAACAGACGCCCAGACGAGCAAAGATGGGCGGGGAGTCAATGCTAACCCGATTAGGCACTGCTTTGTGAAAGATCGTCAAAGACCTGGAATTGGGATAACTGCTTCCTGACAACAAAGCCAACGACATTAGTTCCTAGCTAAGTAGATCTGAACCACGCAGACAATGGGTGTGCTGCAGAGGTCACAGCCACAGAGATCCTCGTTATTGTCCAATCTGTATACATTTTTATGGTCAAAGCAGAGTCAGGGGACATTTTTAATGTAGAATGCATATCTAGAGAGCCATAGACAGTTTTTCTCACTGGCACATTATACAGCTGATGTAATGATGACTAGAAACTTATGTCATTATGAGATTTTGTCATGAGTATAATTCAACACATATTTTCAGTGGTCATAGCATAGGCAGTGATGTACTGGTAAAAAGGTGAGTAAATGCTGATTGTTCGCTGATCGTTCATCGTTAGTAAAGTAACCTTCCCTGTAAATTCGATGCATTTTTCCACAAAATGTGGATGAATGATCGCGCAAAGCAAAACATGTGTGTAACCAGTCTTCACGGGCGTTTGCCCTCTACTACATCACTGTTCATAGGACATTTTACTGTTATATCTGACAAGTTTCAAGTTAATAATCAATTACATGCAAAAGCATTCTAGAATTTCTCAGGAGTGTAAGGACAATGTACACTTTTAATAAAGTTTGCAGTATTACACTCCAAACAATGCTTCTACTGACACTGTCTTTCTCACAGGATACTGTTGAACGAACATCACAAGCCTTTTCACAATATACAGTAACGGAAATGTATTCTGTAATCCTTTCCTTGCATTATCATTTTGTAAACCTCTGCTGTATCTCATTCTGATTTAATTCAATGAGAGGACTAAACACCTCCCTCTGCAACTTGATCCTGGACTTCCTGACGGGCCGCCGCCAGGTGGTAAGGTTAGGCAACAACACATTTGCTATGCTGATCCTCAACACAGGGGCCCCTCAGGGGTGCGTTCTAAGTCCCCTCTTGTACTCCCTGTTCACCCGCAACTGCGTGGCCAAGCATGACTCCAACACCATCATTAAGTTTGCTGACGACACAACGGTGGTAGGCCTGATCACCGACAATAATGAGACAGCTTATAGGGAGGCGGTCAGAGACCTGGCAGTGTGGTGCCAGGTCCACAACCTCTCCCTCAACGTTAGCAAGGCTAATGAGATGATTGTGGACTACAGGAAAAGGGAGCACGCCCCCATTCACATCGACGGGGCTGTAGTGGAGCGGGTCAAGAGTTTCAAGTTCCTTATTGTCCACATCACCAATAGAATATCATGGTCCAAACATACCAAGAAATTCGTGAAGAGGGCACGATAATTCCTTTTCCCCCTCAGGAGACTGAAAAGATTTGGTATGGGTCCCCAGATCCTCAAAAAGTTATACAGCTGCACCATCGAGAGCATCCTGACCGGTTGCATCACTGCCTGGTATGTCAACTGCTCGGCATCCAACCGTAAGGCATCCAACCGTATGGCGCATCCAGAACATACTAGCTGATGTCAGAGAAAGGCCCCACAAATTGTCAAGACTCCAGTTATCCAAGTCATAGACTGTTCTCTCTGCTACCGCACGACAAGCGGTACCAAAAGGCTGTCCAAAAGGCTCCTTAACAGCTTCTACCCCGTAGCCATAAGACTGCTGAACAACTAATTAAATGGCCACCGGACTATTTACATTGGACCTCCCCCCCTTTGTTTTTACACTGCTGCTAATCACTGTTTATTATCTATGCTAAGGCACTTTACCCCTACCTACATGTACAAATTACCTCAACTAACCTGTACCCCCGCACATTGACTCGGTACCGGTACCCCTTGTAAATAGCCGTAGTAAATATTTTATTAACTCTATTTCTTGTTGGTTAAGGGCTTGTAAGTAAGCATTTCACGGTAAGGTCAACACCTCTTGTATTCGGCGCATGTGAGAAATAAAATTCCATTTGATTTAAATTAGCAGGCAGCATTTAAGCCTAAGGTTGTTTGGTAAATTGGCTTGGTGAAACAGTCAACACTGGACAAACAGTCTCTCTTTCTCTCAGCCTATGTTCTTCCTTCTCTCTCTCACTCTCTCTTTCTTTCTACCTTTCTCTCTCCCACTCTCATTACAAGATTTATAATTCGATGATCACCTGTGTTCACCTGCTGGCCATAAATCTCAGTCCGGGACGTGAGATTACATTTTTTTTTATTAATATACGAAACTCATTAAATAGTCCAAAATGCTCCTTTGATAAATCACATTGTTCAGGGCTTACAATGATTGCATTTAAAACATTTCAGTTTTTTTTTCACCCTCCCATTCCGCCATCCTCTATTTTCAAGTATGGGCCTCCACTTGAATAAGTTCCTGTTTTCCACAGTGTCTAAAGAGTCTAGTGGTTGGTTAGCGTCGAGCGACTGTACATTGTTTGGGTTGTCAGGAAGATAGGGCTTCTGAAGAGAGTTGGAGAAATAGAGGGAGAGATGCTGTCTTGGGACCATGGCATGTGTAAATGAGATCATGAGTGTGAGTGTGTGTGTGTATTTCCAGTAGTGAAAGGTACAGAAAAGGGGTGACCGACATGGCGGCCATTGACGCCAATGTACAGTGATCATGTACAGAGGGCTGTAGAACGAGCGATAGCAGTAACGAAGAGATTGAGGTCGAGAAGGAGAGAGAGAGGAAGAAAGTGAGAGGCCAGAGGAGCTGCAAATATCCCTCCAGCCTTCTAATTGCACACCGCGGCTCGAGTGCAGTAAATAGTGACATTTTAATTTCTGCACTAGTCGTAGCATTTCTCCTCTCATGTGCAAAAGCATGTTTCAAATAAAGTGAAATAAAGGAGTGGAGGCCAAGAGACAGAGGGAGGAGAAAAGATATTAAGAAAGAAACATCATCAAAACAGAGAGAGAGATGGGAGAAGAAAGAAACAGAGAGATAGTGAGGTGGTGAGAGGAAAAAGAGTAGAAGAGAGAGAAACAGTGGGGAAGAGAGGAAAAGGGGGTGGGGGGGGTAAACCATGAAGTTTAATTCGAGAGGAAGTGGAATCCCTCCCGAGCCAACATGTCCAGGTGTGCCCCACCTGAGTTTTACATGGACTTCATGGGTTTCAACTGTGTAAGAGCTGTAAATGGTTATCTTAGCTGATACACAGTTTGGTTAACCTTTTGGGCCAGACATGGACAAACTCATGTGGGTTATAGAGTGGGTCCCAAATGAGCCCTGAATAATATTTTAATGGGCTGTAAGTGGGCAATCTGGTGTTATTTTTTCAGGAATAATGATTGGGACCCAATCAGGTTAACCATTTGGGTCACATACAGGCAAACCCATGAGGCTACAGCATGGGTCCCAGATGGGCCCTGTATCATTTTTGAATAGACTGTAAGTGGGCTATTTAGTGTGAATATGGTCAGGGATTGTCTCTGGGACCCATTTGGGCGTACGACCTGTAGATCTGTCAATATGGTTGTTGATCATTGCTAGACAGCCATTTTAAAGACTTGTCTTCTTTTCACTCTGTCTTTTCGGTTAGTATTATCAAATCAAACTTTATTTGTCACATGCACCGAATACAACAAGTGTAGACCTTACCGTGAAATGCTTACTTACCAGCCCTTAACCAACAGTGTAGTTCAAGAAGAGCTGAGGAAATAATATTTGTAGCAAAACCAGATTCATTAAATTGTCAGTCATTGCAGCCAATAAATGCACAGCTACTATGTGGAAGATTGACACTCCGTCAAGCAAGCAGATGTGGCTAAAAGAACTAACTTCCTATATTCCATCTGAAAAAATAACATACATTCAGAGAATTAGTGAGTTTGGACACTGATGTTGGGTGATTAGGCCTGGCTCACAGTCGGTGTTCCAATTAGTCCCAAAGGTGTTCAATGGGGTTGAGGTCAGGGCTCTGTGCAGGCCAGTCAAGTTCTTCCACACCGATCTCAACAAACCATTTCTGTATGGTCCTCACTTTGTGCACCATTGGCATTGTGATGCTGAAACAGGAAAGGGTAGCGTTCTCCTGGCATCCGCCAAACCCAGATTCGTCTGTCGAACTCCCAGATGGTAAAGCGCGATTCGTCACTCCAGAGAAAGCTTTACACCCCTCTAGCCAACGCTTGGCATTGCGCATGGTGATCTTAGGCTTGTGTGCGGCTGCAATGGCATGGAAACCCCTTCCGACAAACCGTTCTTGAGCTGATGTTGCTTCCAGAGGCAGTTTAGAACTCAGTAGTGAATGTTGCAACCGAGGACAGATGATTTTTACACGTTACGCACATTCAGCACTCGGCGGTCCAGTTCTGTGAGCTTGTGTGGCCTACCACTTCGCGACTGAGCCGTTGTTGCTCCTAGATGTTTCCACTTCACAATAACAGCACTTACAGTTGACCAGGGCAGAAATTTGACAAACCGACTTGTTGGAAATGTGGCATCCTATGACGGTGCCAAGTTAAATGTCACTGAGCTCTTCAGTACGGGCCATTCTATTGCCAACGTTTGTCTGTTTGCTCGATTTTATACACCTGTCAGCAACGGGTGTGGCTGAAATAGCTGAATCCACTAATTTGAAGGCCAGTCAATCAACCTTTTTAAGCACATTTTTACTCGTGGACTTATTTAGGCTTGCCATAACAAAGGGCTTGAATTCTTATTGACTGAAGACATTTCAGCTTTTCATTTTTTATTCATTTGTAACAATTTCTGAAAACAAAACTCCACTTTGACATCATGGGGTATTGTGTGTAGGCCAGTGATAAAAAAACTACATTTAATTTCAATTCAGGCTGTAACACAACAAAATGTAGAAAAAGTTAACGGGGTGTGAATACTTTCTGAAGGCACTGTAGCTACCGATTCCACCGAGAAGAAAAAAGACTACACCCTTAGAATCAGTGGTCGAAGTGTCATGCTTCTGGGGAAAAATAAGAGTTACAAACTCAATCTTTTAATTGCCAAGACGTCGGACAGATACAACAGGTGCAAAATACACATGAGGGAAAGCGTTATGGAAGACGATTGGTTGGTAGATTAAGCCAATGAGTAATGCGCCTGGAGATTCTCCCGGCACTCCCGGAACGCACTTGGCTAACAAAGGCCAAGTTTGATGTGTTGGTCCACCAGACCTTCCGTTCATTTGGGCAGAAGTGTCTGGGAACGTGATTAGATGTAATGTGATTAACACGACTTCACTTTAGAGCGTGTGCCATCCTTCAGCACAATATGTCACCCTTCATAAAGCACATGTTTATATCGTGTTCGACATAGTGAGTTATGTAGCATTTGACATTGGTGATTATGTCAGACAGTTAGGCCACATTTCTGAACCCTTTATAAAGCATGACATACAGTTGTAGATCATTTGGAACACATTAATGTAGCACTTATGAAGGCATTGTGAAGACTTTATGAAATCTTTATAAGATGCACATAATTTAAAGCAGGACCCAGTTTTGACTTAAATCTGCTTGAAAATCTATGGCAAGACTAGCCATGATCCCCAACACCTTGACAAAGCTTATTTTTTCATTTTAATATGGGCAAATATTGCATAATACAGGTGTGCAAAGCTCTCATGAGGTTTACCCAAGAAGAACCACAGCAGAAATTGCTGCCAAAAGGTGTTTATAACATGTATTGACTCAGTGGTGTGAATACTTATCTAATCAAGGTACAATATATTAGTGTTTGATTTTTCATTAATCATTAAGAAAATGTTGATTTTTTTTCTTCCACTTTGACACTAGAGTATTTTGTGTAGGTCATTAAAAAAAGACAATTAAATCCATTTGAATCCCACTTTGTAACACAATAAAATGTGAAGAAACCCAAGGAGGATGTAGACTTTCTATAGGCACTGTAAATGAAGGTTGGGTTTGTTTCAATCTTGCCCACATGCCCATAGTTGGCAGCACACAAGTAATCATCAATTTGGAGTGCAGCTGCACTTGATCCGATCGTAATGCCTGAGGTAAATTTGGGCTACTTTGGGTATCCCTATGGGACTAGTTCAGGACCATCGCTAAATTACAGAATGTACATATATGTTAACATTCCAAACGCTGCAAAATGCAATAACTTCAAAACCTCAAACCAAATTCATATACAAATATTGAAAGAGGTTAATGAGACACCCTCATCAAACCACAACCCGAAACAAACTCACGTTTGAATTCAGTCATGGCCGCTCGCATTTCTTAATGAACCAAATCGAAAACGAGCCCAAATCAGAAAGTCCAGTCGCCCTTTAAAACTAGCTAATGACATGTTGCACATCTACCTTTCTACCTTACAGATGTGCTAAGAAGGAGGACAGGTGAGAACAGCAGGCCAGTGGAGCACTTAGAAAAGCAGCACCCAGGGGCAACTGGTAGGGAAGAGGATGATTTCGGTGACTCAGACACGGGCCCAAAACAAGTTAAGCCAACCCAGCATCCCATTGACTATTTTAGATGGCAAAACTAAATAGACACACCAGACAAGACACAAAGACCGCAAATTAAGAATAGGTGATGGAGAGAGACACCAGACAAGACACAGAGACCCCAACAGAATAATAGGATATGGTGGAGAGAGACACCAGAAGAACAGAACAAGCCATCACAGAAGAGGATAGAGAAAGGGGGAAAGTAACAAACAAGAACCGGAGACAGCAACAGACAAGACACAGAGAAAGTGACAGAACAGGGGCAGATGGAGAGAGGACAGAGGTGGGTTCAGCACACAGTAGACTGTATCACTTCAAGCTGCTCTATATATTCAAATGAGTTGTATTTATTTGCACAAATTATAACAGTTATACTTTTGACTCATCTGTCCATAGGACATTAGTCCAAGAGTCTTGATGATCATCCCGGTGCTTCCAGTTGCTTTTTGGAAAACTTTAGTTTTTGGATGAGATGGGTCCCATTATGTCTGGTGAAAACCAAACACTGCATTCCACAGTAAGAACCTTGTACCAACAGTCAAACATGGTGGTGGTAGTGTGATGGTTTGGGGATGTTTTGCTACCTCAGGACCTGAATGACTTGCCTTAATTAGAAGGAACAATGAATTCAGCTCTGTATTAGAGAATTCCACAAGAGAATGTCAGGTCATCCGTCTTTGAGCTGTAGCTGAAGCGCAGCTGGGTCATGCAGCAAGACAATGATCCAAAACACACAATCATGTCTACAGTACATGGAAATTGTTAAAAAGCAACACATTTTAAGTTTTAGAATGGCCTAGTCAAAGTCCAGACCTAATCCCAATTGAGATGCTGTGTTCATACTTGAAAACCCACAAATGTCATTGAGTTAAAGCAGTTCTGCATGCAAGAGTGGGTCAAAATTCCTCCACAGTGATGTGAGAGACTGATCAACAACTACAGGAAGGGTTTGGTAGCAGTCATTGCAGCTAAAGGTGGCACAACCAGTTATTGAGTGTAAGGGGGCAATTACTTTTTCACACAGGGAAATTGGGTGTTGCATAACTTTGTTCATTAAATAAATAAAATAAGTATATCTTTTTGTTGTGTTATTTGTAATCTCAGGTTCCCTTGATCTAATATTAGGTTTTGGTTGAAGATCTGATAACATTCAATATCAAAAATATGCAAAAATTGAGAAAATCAGAAAGGGAGAAAACACTTTTCCGCTGCGCTATTTTAACGTCCAGAGTTCTTATGTGTTTTGCTTGTTTAGTGTTGGTCAGGACGTGAGCTGGGTGGGAATTCTATGTTGTGTGTCTAGTTTGTCTGTTTCTGTGTCCAGCCTAATATGGTTCTCAATCAGAGGCAGCTGTCAATCGTTGTCCCTGATTGAGAATCATATATAGGAGGCTTGTTTTGTGTTGGGATTTTGTGGGTGATTGTTTCCTGTCTCTGTGTTTGTGTTCTGCACCAGATAGGTCTGTCTCGGTTTTCACATTTGTTATTTTGTATAGTGTTCACGTATTCGTCTCTTTGTTTATTAAATATGTTGAACACTAGCCGCGCTGCATTTTGGTCCTCTCCTTCACCAATGGAAGAAAACCGTTACAGCTATTTCAGTGAATCTGTCCCAATACATTTGGTCCCAACAGGTGCTGTAATTTCTAAACGGTTCACCCGATATGGATGCAAATGCTAATTAAAGCTGACAGTCTGCACTTTAACCTCATAGCCATTGTATCGTTTCAAATCCAAAGGGCTAGAGTACAGAGCCAAAAAATAATAAAACATGTGTCCAATACTTTTGGAGCTCACTGTATTCACTTTTTGCTTTTCAATTACAGAGTCAAATGGGACAAGATGTGAAAAACACTCTAAAGACTGGCACAAATGTAAATGTTGACTTTAAACCAACATCTTGTAATTAACAGGTACTCTAGATAGTAGCATCACTGCACAGTAGACTGACAAGCTAAAGATGATAATGAAGCTAAACTATATACAACCATGATCATTTTATCTCACAACAATCAGAGGGGTCAGTAGGGGTGATAGCTTCCTCCTCGAGCAGAGCACTCTGGGCATGGAATACAGAACCTCTCCCTTACATTGGTCAAAGTTTCACTTCCATATTCCAAATACCACCTCCATGGGAGTTTCACTTCTCTTCTTTTTCTCTACTATGAGCAATGCAGCAGAACTTTCATTTCCTTATGGTAAAATCCTGCTTCAGCTCTGTTCAGCTTTAAGTGATGGTTTAAAGGTAAGGGCAATCTGGAATTGGTACATCCATTTTTTAAAAACTTTTAAATGAATTATATGTAGCCAACCAACTTTAACATGTGCACATCTCACTCAAGCCAGACTGCCTATGAATACGGCAAATAATAAAGCAAATAATGAAAATATGTATGCAAAACAACAAAAGTGTTATTGAGGAACCAAGCACAGTAAAGATGCAAAAGTGAATGACGATTAACATAATAGAAACCATGACAAAAGGAGGACAGAGTCAGTAGTGGTGACAGCTTCTTCCATAGAGAACGTATTAAAGGGGCTATGTCATAAACCCTCAAAGTTCCAGAATGGGGTGAAAAAGGCAGCAATATTGGTCATGTATAAATCCAAAACAGATCTTCAGTTTCTTGGCAATTTCTCGCATGGACTAGCCTTCATTTCTCAGAACAAGAATAGACTGACGAGTTTCAGAAGAAAGTCTTTGTTTCTGGCCATTTTGAGCCTGTAATCGAACCCACAAATGCTGATGCTCCAGATACTTAACTAGTCTAAAGAAAGACAGTTTATCCTTGTCATATTAAGATAAATAATGAAGATACATTATAGATAAAATGTATAGGTGCTCATCGGCCATAAACATTACACAACAAGTTGGAAATCGCAAATTCAACATTGAGTTGTTTGGACAGTGACAGTGTCCAAACGTTGACAGTGACGTTGACAGTGGCTAACCGCAAGCATTGCAACTGGGAAGTCGGGAATAAACGCGCTCAGACTGAGTATTGTTTTGAACTGTCATCCAACTCGGAATTGTAAATCTTTCTTTGATGTCAAAATTTGCCAAAGAAGGACCGCCGTGCACAACAAGGTGAGTCCAAAAATTGATTATATCCTGCTGCATAAATGATGTAATATGCCAGGGAGATATGGTCAGCCATATCAGCTATGTTTTTTAAAAAGACACTAAACAAGCTTGAATTAATTGTTTCGCTGCCAGACAAGGCTCCGCTGATAGCCAGGTGTAGCGATGGTAAAGATTCACTACATTGTGCTGGAAAGAAAGCTCTGCTGTTGGGACAGCTTTATGTAGGCCCTAACAGTTTGTGGGCACCGCTTGTCGCCGTTATAGTACAATTAATGTATTGTTTAGTGTTGTGTTGTGGCTTTGCTGGCATGCACCTAAAAATATATTTTGCCCCACCAAAATATATTCTGCCCCACCAAGATGTACATGCTAAAATCACCACTGAAAGTAAGACCCCCCCAAAAAATTCTGCCTTATTAGCCACCAAATCTCTGCCAATGATTCACTCATTCGCTGACAACCTGTGATCAAACATGATCTAACTTAAAGCATACGTCTACTAAACCTCAAGCGAGAGAGACCATTTCAATCTATTTTATTCTAAACTTGTTATAATTGTTCAATTTGATTGTTTGTTAAAATAATACAACTCAGCCCTAAGGGCAAGCCTGCCTTCCTCCCATCCACTCTTTAGGCTTTTATGTTCCCACAAGGATTACGACGAGGGCTCATTAATCTAAATCTGATGGCCAACCAAATGAAATAAATCAAGAGTTCCCCTAAATACAACAATATTTGTGTTGGGGGGGTGGGGATAATTAACGAGCGCAGCTGCACTAATTAAAAGCCTTCTGAGTTCCATTAATCTTGGCTGTTAGTGGGATTGTTTCTCTAAAATGTCCAGCCACACCTTTTTCTCGTGAAGCACGTTGTCCTTGGATTTCTTTTTCAGTTGATTTTGGAACGCGTCTTTGGTTTTCGATCATCGTGAAGAAACGTGAAGGCACAATTGCTATTGGACAGCCATTTCTTTTACTTTTGTGACCATGTTGATAAGGTGCGGCTGCCAATGAGGGAAGTTAAACAAACAATGCTCTTGTTACAGTATCTTGGGACCTCACTGCTCGTTCAGTGAAATGAGGCACATTCTTTTCACAAAAGAGGAAAGCATTGGTTCTCTTTTGTAATCAGCCTGGTCCAAGCTCTTCTCTGTCCTGGCACCCGAATGGTGGAACCAGCTTCCCCCTGAAGTTAGATCAGCAGAGCGGCCTATTTTCCACAGTGATATATAAATAGCTGTGTCATTGTTCAGAATTGTAGTTATGGGCATATGGCTTCATAATTTGCAGGGCTGCAATTTGGAAACCCAGGCCAAAAATGTAGCTTATGGAAACCCGTGTGTACTGACAGTAGCGCCGAACCTACTGAGTTGATTTATTGTAGAATGTTTTAATTACATGCACAGACTTAACTGTATTTTTTTTAACAATTTGTAGAGTTAAATATTTGCCACTATCCGTAACCACTGTCAGGAATACCCACAGAGTGCCTTCGGAAAGTATTCAGAACCCTGGACTTTTTCCACGTTGTGTTACAATACAGCCTTATTCTAAAATGGATGTAAAAAATATATATCCTTAGCAATCTACACAAAAACCCCATAATGAAAATAATTGTTTGCAAATGTATAAAAAAAAATACCTTATTTAACTAAGTATTCAGAGCCTTTGCTATGAGACTCAAAATTGAGCTCAGGTGCATCTTGTTTCCATTGATCATCCTTAAAATGTTTCTACAACTTGATTGGAGTCCACCTGTGGTAAATTCAATTGATTGGACATGATTTGGAAAGGCACACACCTGTCTATATAAGGTCCCACAGTTGACAGTGCATGTCAGAGCAAAAACCAAGCCATGAGGTCGAAGGAATTGTCCGTAGAGCTCAGAGACAGGATTGTGTCGAGGCATAGATCTGAGGAAAGGTACCAAAACATTTCTGCAGCATTGAAGGTCCCCAAGAACACAGCGGCCTCCATCATTCTTAAATGGAAGGAGTTTGGAACCACCAAACTCTTACTAGAACTGGCCGCCCGGCCAAGCTGACCAATCGGGGAGAAGGGCCTTGGTCAGGGAGGTGACCAAGAACCCGATGGTCACACTGACAGAGTGACCTCTTTGGAGGAGATGGGAGAACCTTCCAGAAGGACAACCATCTCTGCAGCACTCTACCAATTAGGCATTTATGGTAGAGTGGCCAGACAGAAGCCACTCCTCAATAAAAGGCATATGACAGGCCGCTTGGAGTGACAGGCTGCTTGGACCCTAAGCACACAGCCAAGACAACGCTGGAGTGGCTTCGGGACAAGTCTCTGAATGTCCTTGAGTGGCTCAGCCAGAGCCCGGACTTGAACCCGATCGAACATCGCTGGAGAGACCTGAAAATAGCTGTGTAGCAATGCTTCCCATCCAGTCTGACAGAGCTTGAGATGATCTGCAAAGAAGAATGGGAGGAACTCCCAAATACAGGTGTGCCAAGCTTGTAGCGTCATACCCAAGAAGACTCAATGCTGTAGTCACTGTCGAAGGTGTTTCAACAAAGTACTGAGTAAAGGGTCTATGCTGTTGCTACTCTGTTATTGTCTATGCATAGTCACCCTTCTTAAGGCTAGGCGTCCTGCTAGTGGGACAACTTCCGGTGAAACTGGAGGGCGTGCAATTCAAACAAATAATCATAAAAATGATGGATATTAAACATTTATGTACATACAAGTGTCTTATATTGGTTAAAAGCTTAAATTCTTGATAATCTAACTGCAATGTCCGATTTACAGTAGGCTTTACAGCGAAAGCATGCCATGTGATTGTTTGAGGACGGCGCCCCACGTCAAAATATTTTTCCACCAGCATAGGTTTCATAAATTCACAAATAGCGATTAAATATTCACTTTCTGAAAATCTTCCTCTGATGTGTCATCCAAAGGGTCTCAGCTACAACATGTAGTGTTTTGTTAGATAAAATCCTTCTTTATATCCCAAAAAGTCAGTTTAGTTGGTGCCATCGATTTGAGTAATCCACTCGTTCAACATGCAGAGAAAGGAATCCAAAAAGCTAACGCTAAACCTTGTTAAAACAAGTCAAAATACGTTTCTATACAATCATAAGATACCCTACAATTTAAATAAACTATAATATTTCATACGGAAAGAAGTATGTTCAATAGGAAAACGATATTAGCAGGTGCGTGTCCTCTTCATCGTGCATGCATACACTGATTTCCAAGTCTGTGTTTTTGTATCAAAACTAATTTTTCTTCCTCGTTTGGGAAGAAACAAGCCTGAAACCTTGAACAAAGACTACCGACATCCAGTGGAAGCCATAGGAATTGCATACTGGGAACTAGATTACATTTTTTACCTATACGTTCCATTGGAAGAGCATGGGCTCTCAAAAAAACCCCATTTCCCGTTGGTTTTTCTTTGGATTTTCTCCTACCATATCTATTGTTATAGTCTCCTACATTATTTTAACATTTCTACAAACGTCAGAATGTTTTCTTTCCAATGGTACCAATTATATGCATATCCGGGCTTCAGGGCCTGAGCAACAGGCAAATTACTTTGTGCACGTCAGTCAGGCAGAAATTGAGAAAAATAGACCCTATCCTAACTCTACCTACATGTGCAGTTTTCCTCAAATACCTCAACACCGGTGACCGCGCACATTGACTCTGTACCGGTACCCCCTGTATATAGTCCCGCTATTGTTATTTACTGCTGCTCTCTAATTATTTGTTATTCTTATCTCTTACCTTTTTTAGGTATTTTCTTAAAAATGCATTGTTGGTTAAGGGCTTGTAAGGAAGCATTTCACTGTACCTGTTGTATTCGGCGCATGTGACAAATAAAATTTGATTTGATATTTATTTATTAAATTTTTTATAAATTAGCAAACATTTCTAAATAACTGTTTTTGCTTTGTCATTATGGGGTATTGTGTGTAGATTGATGAGGGAGAAAAAACTATTTAATCAATAAAATTGTATCCATTTTAGAATAAGATGTAATGTAACAAAATGCGGAAAAAGTCAAGGTGTCTGAATACTTTCCGAAGGCACTGTACAGTTTAAACATGGAGCCTGGCGCACTGTTCACAAAACTGGATTATGAGGGTAGATTTATAGGACTACTATTCAACCCATATTGTAAACTTTTCTCACCTTCCAATATTTCATGGATTGAACATTTGAATATGGCAACTTTCAGAATAAATCAAACCACTGTATTTTTTATTGACCAATATTTTTGTGTGTGTAAAGGCTCTCAAAATGTATTTACATGGCTTTCTTTAATTGATTCCTAATATTCTGAACTGCTCACATATTCTAGTGAGTCTGTCCAAAAAAAATCTAATTGAAGGTACACCAAATTTAAAGAGATGGCTTTAGATAAATGTACTGAAAACCCTATTGAATAAAATCTCCCAGAGAAAGTCTGTTAGCCAGCAAGTGGGAGGGTTTGCAGTGGTTGAATTAAATGTATTCAGCATGCGCATGGGAACCACGCCTTCAAAGCCCTTTACGCACCTGCATAAAGTAAGTCTGATTACCAACTACTGAGAAGTGCGTAGGAAAGGCGTACGTAGGAATGGTGTAATTTTCCTAAGTCTGAATTGGGCCTTGAAAGAATAGAGCAGAATATCTCTATCATTATGTCAATGGCCAAATAGCATCATTACTTATGGGAGGAGATAGTTGGTCTACCCTCAAACTCTTGTCTTAAGAAGCCAAAGTCAAGCATTACAAGTAAACAAATGCACAAAATAATGCCAGTGTTCTTCAATAATAACTAGCAAATGTTAAGCAATGATAAATGCACATTATGCTAACAACAAAACAATATTTGTGTTCAGCCCTTAGGAAAGACCTAGCATGTCCAAATGACTGCTAACTCCAGCTACTGTACCGTGGCTAATCTCCAAAGCCTGGTAAAGAGCTCATTCTTGTTTATTTAATAAAAATATACTAATTCTCGACGGCTTGCTAAAACGCTCAAATTAAGTCATGCAAAGATGGATTGGCAGCGTTCGTCACGGTAATAAATGTTAATCCACAAGTTTTAGCAGCTCTGCTATGGCTCGTAAATACCATCAAAATATAAACAGCAATCTGGGAGGCGACTAGGTGCATTAGCCAAAGACTTGGCAATAAAAGAGGGAAGGGAAAGAGAAAAAAAGAGAGAGGGAAGCATATGGCGCAAGACTGTCAAACTGGTTTTATGAAAAAGCCTGGAAGGTTTATTGAATTTATCAGTACCTGAGGTACTAGCGCACTCCATTTTAACATAGTTAGCCTATAAATCGAACCAGTTAGCACAATGATAAATGTAGTTTTGGATTAGGCCGCTAACACAAATATGATGGTGCTGCAGTTGAGAAATGTGAGTTGAGAGAGAGAATAAAGTTAATGTGAAGGTTTGAACTGATATAGATTTAAAGTATAACAATATCTTCTAATGTGGAGATTTTGAGTAAATGTGTGTAATGTGTGTAATTTCAATAAACTACACCACACCACATACACACAAACACGGAAAAACAAATGTCAAATCGTACACGTTTCACACGTGTCTGTAGACACACACACACACACACAGCCTGGTGTTGTTTTGCACAGGTCAATCCTCGGTGTAACTGATGGCTGGCAACATGCTCCGGGTCACCGACTCTGCGGTAGCTACAGTGTAACAGCCACAAGTGACCCCCAGCCGCCCAGGTGTGCAGTGTCAAAGACTGCTGTTTCCCGGCCAGGATTGATGCTCTCATCAAGCTGTCACCACGGCAATGAGGGCGCCAGGGCGGGCTACATGCAGAGAGTGTGTGTGTGTGGGCTGCACTTGCTTAGTGTTGTCCCAAATTGGGCCTGACAGCTTGAATAGAGAGAAGGAATTTTCCCCTAAGTAATGTAGGACGCAAGAGCCACCCAACCTTCAGAGGGTTCTCCCGACTATGGTGTATTTTAATCTTAGTTCACTTCCCATGACACAGGAAGCAAACTTGTACAGGTTGTCTTCTATGCACTAGTGAACATAGTTTTATTCAAATTGAAATTCTGAAATGACAAAAAGATAGCCACATAAGGCTCTGGTGAAACTATATAGGAATAAAGGTGTCATTTGGGATGTAGCTGTCTCTGTTAGGCTTACTCTCTCCTTCCCTTTCTCCATTATTCAGGATATGCTTTCTGTACTACATCAAATCCAGGGAGTAATCACATGGGTTAGACCCATTAAAACGTAATGCGGCTAATGTTCGCGTAATCAAAGTTTTATGGCCGGCAATAGCTTTAAACTAACAATTTGTAATTATCATTTCATTTTCGATGTGATATTAGCGCAATCTCTCATTCCAACAAATGCTTATCTCTAAAATATTTAGAGGATAGAAACCCGAACGATAATGACACTCCTGGGTATGTGTTGGAAAGGTGGAGGCATTGGGCAATAGATGTATAGAGAGAGAGAGGTGGGGAGATCTGGAGTGGAAAGGAAATATACACAAAACATTAGGAACACCTGCTCTTTCCATGACATAGACGGACCAAGTGAAAGCTATGATCCCTTACTGATGTCTCCTGTTATATCCACTTCAATCAATCCGTATAGATGAAGGAGAGGAGACAGGTTAAAAAAGGATTTTAAAGCCTTGAGACAATGTGTGGCATTCAGAGGGCGAATGGAAAGGACACAACATGTAAGTGCCTTTGAATGGGGTATTGTAGTAGGTGTCAGGCGCACCGGTTTGAGTGTGTCAAGAACTGCAACGCTGCTGGGTTTTTTGCGCTCAACCGTTTCCCGTGTGAGTCAAAGTTCCACCACCCAAAGGACATCAGAGGTCCACTTCTTTTGGCAAAATATAAGAAACTGCGGTTGGAGTGGGCTAAGGAACGGAAATGATGGGAAGACTAGGGTATGGAGAAAACCACATGAGTACACGCATCCATCATGCCGCTTGTCAACATTACAGGCTGCTGGTGTGATGGAGTGGGGTGTGTTTTCATGGCACACATCGGGCCCCTTGAGAGTAGAGCAGTAGAGCAGCGTTTGCATGCCACATGATATCTGAACATCATTCCCAATCAGGTGCATCCCTTCATGGCAGCAGTGTATCCATCTGCAAATGTATTTTATTAGCAGGAAAATACCCCATGCCACAAGGCTAGGATTGTCCAGTAATGGTTCCACGAACATGACAGTGAATTCAGCTTACTGCAGTGGCCTGCCCAGTCACCAGATCTAAACCCAGTTGAGCATCTGTGGAATGAGAGGGAACGAGCTATTTTGGAATAGAGATCCACTACCAGCCAACTTGACACAACAGTGGGAAGCATTGGGACGGCATCCCTGTGGAACACGTTCACCACCTTGTAGAGTCCATGCCCCGACGAATTGAAGCTGTTCTGACGGCAACAGGAGGTGCAACTCAATTAGGAAAGTGTCCCTAATGTTTTGTACAGTCATTGCCCTAATTACAATTGATCCATACCTGTAAGTACAATAGTCATCCCAATTGCTGCAATTGTCACTTCTCCACTTCTCAACTAACTGCTTCAAGTCTATACGACTGATATGAGGAAGCAGAGAAAGAATTCATGTTACTTCACATGAAGAAACACACACCATATCATGTTATTGTTCCTCTACCTTTTAATTGCTATGACTGAACTCTTTTAGCCGGTATTTATTTTGCTGGAACCAGTCTACACCATCTCTCCACCACCCACACGTTTGGCGTTTGAGGAGTGTATTAGTTCAAAAGGCTTATTATTTTAATGTGAAAATGGAACTAATGGTGTGCGGGGGGCCTTTCAGCACAATTATTTGATAAAACAAGGCCCTAGTCAAGTCTTGTGTTATTATTTGGTCGCTTTTTGAAAAACTTCTCAAATTGCCCCAATTATGTTCAATTATGACAAGGCCTGTGCTGTCAATCAACAAAGCACAATTTTCCACATTGTGCCGTTAAAACCACAGTCTGGAGTCTGGTGTCTCGGCCCAACAGCAGCCTCGTCTCTTGGTTTAGAACAGAACAAGCTATGTCGTTGGGAAATGTAACCACTGTAAAATTGGGACATACATATATTAATTATATTCGTAGAGTATCATCTAAATGAACATTGAACAGAAGGGACATCTTCCAGACTGTAGCGTTAACCCTTCCCTTACGTTAACCCTTCCCCTATTTTATGTACTTTTTCCACCATGACCCGTCATCTACTTTTATAAGTATGGGTCTCAAACTTGTAAAACACCTAATTAAAAATAAATAAATAAAATAAGAACCGGTACCGGAATAGTGACGTCCATGATGTTCAGGGTCAATTTGACACTCAATCTGACCCCCACAATTTGACCTGGACATTGGTCTATATAACTTTGAAAAGTTTGTCCTAGAAACAAGCTGCAACCATGCTGATTACATAGATATATATGATGTGCCTATGATGCTCAGAGGCTGAGCAACACTGATCAGTAAATTTTTTGTCGATTTGACCTTGACCTTTGACCTTGACAGTGAAGATCTATCCATGATGATCACAAGGATATTAGTATAATTTCCCTGTGATGTTCAGAGGCCGAGGGACAGTGATCTGAAGTTTGGCAAAAAAATTGCTACAAATTTCATTAAATGTCCTAATTTGACTGATTTCCGACTTTGGTAGAGTAATTAAACATTTGGCTCTACATTTTGAACAGTTGGGTCTATCAACAACTCAGGGGGAAAAAAGCATATGAAAGAGGACTTTTTCAGCTACTGGAAAATACATTTTGGGAGGTAAACATTTGGGAGGTGAAAATCACATTTATGATATTGATGTATTTGTTTAACCTGCAGTACTTACTGTATGGGTCATATTAGACCGACTCGAATAAAAAGGAAGGGTTAAACAGCAACGTGAGTTAACACCCCACTTTTCTTTACAGGGCCCATAATTCCCGGCTGGAGGGTGACAGAGCTTGCAAATACAATGATGAACCAGATGTGTATAGACAGAAAGGGGACTCGCTGTTTGAGTTCCCATCATTCCTGATGGCAGGTCTGTCACTGGCCCGCGTTGTATTGTTCCCCTTTTTCCATTTGCCAAAACTTGTGCTAGGTCAGCTTCGACACACACTCGCTGCCACCGAGAATTTTGGCAACCCTGGTGTTGCACGCTAGCAAAACAGCTGTTGTTTCAACGTGGCCAGCCAAAACCGTTCTGTCACTATGAATTATGGAAATGTGAAAGTGTCACCCCGCCAATCTGACACCATCTCCTGCTTGGCCCCAACTTTTGCAGCCAAGTGTATGTACATACGCTCCCACTAACGCGCAAACACACACAAACGTATACACACGTACACACACCAGTGGAAGCTGCTGAGGGGAGGACGGCTCACAATAATGGCTGGAACGGAGTAAATGGAACGGCATGGAAACCATGCGTTTGATGTATTTGATACCATTCCGCTCCAGCCATTACCACAAACAATGTTTCCTTACATTTTTTGTGTTAACTAAAGGGGAAAACTGTAGAAAGTTGAGTGAAGCACAGATTAGAGGGAACATTGACCACGAGCCCGTCCTCCCCAATTAAGGTACCTCCAACCTCCTGTGACACATACATACACATTCCAAACCCCAATATCATTCTCTCGCTTTCCCTTCTCTTAACAAACATGTCCAGTGTTCTAAAAATACCAGGTGAATAAAAAAGGGAGTGGAATTTATGATAAAGAGAGCCTCTCTGACATAGCCCGGCACTGCCATCTATCTCATTCCTCTCCCTCCCTCTCTCTTTCTCGCTTTCTTCTCTCCATCTCTCTTTCGCCTGAGAGCTAGCGTATGTCTCCAATCACTCCCCCCCACCTCCAACCATACTCTCTATCTTTTTACCCTCCCTCTTTATCCATCCCTCCCTCTTCTTTTCCCCAGTCACTCCTTCATCTCGCCCAGTTTGACTCTCTCCCGACTGGTGCAGTTATCAATCACGAGAGCCGGGCCTTGTCAGAGAGAGAGAGCGAGAGTCGACTGAAACAGAGGCAGCTAGCGTCACCCTTCCTCTTCTCTATTTCCATTTTCCCTTTAACAGCTCGCCGAATTTGTTCCAGTTAATAAGACCTCCCCAATGCCCCCCCCCCCCCTTCTCTAATTAGGCACTTGCAGCATGTAGGGAAATATGATACTTAATTAATGATGAGATAAACTCCCTCTCACGGCCCCTGTCAGAGAACGCTGACACCATGTTCCTCTCTGTTGAAATAGAATTAATGTTCCAAAGGACATGTCATTTAAAAAAATACATATTCTGTGGTAGATATTGGAAAAAACTTCAGATGGACTGTTTTGAAGTCAGTAAATCTTCATTTTATGTAACATGTAGCTATGTAGAAGTAACGTTCCAAAAGACACAGAGAACGATGGCAGTCCGGTTCATGATGTCTTGCAACAGAAAACTATTTGCACTGGAAAAAGAACATGTGCAGGTAGTTTCTTATGTTTGTTGCCAAATGAACACAACCCAGGTATGTCCCATGAGGGGGACCTTGACGATGGATGGAGCTCATTCCAAGCCCAGCTTATCTCAGTCTTTTAGTAAGTAGCTATTTGATGGTCCTGAGATTGTCCATCAAGGACAGAGACCCTACAGACACATTAGACACACACAAGCACATAGAGTGCATTGGAAAGTATTCAGACCCCTTGACTTTTTCCACATTGTTACATTACAGCCCTATTCTCAAATGGATTAAATCATGTTTTTCCCTCATCAATCTACACACAATAACGCATAAAGACAAACCAAAAACAGTTTTTTCGAGAAAAAAAAAAACGTTTACAGCCTCGAGTCTTCTTGGGTATGACGCTACAAGCTTGGCACACCTGTATTTAGTGAGTTTCTCCCATTCTTCTCTGCAGATCCATACAACACTCCTTCCGTGGCCTCCAACTGCTCTTAAACGCTAGTAAAACCAAATGCATGCTTTTCAACCGTTCGCTGCCTGCACCCGCACGCCCGACTAGCATCACCACCCTGGACGGTTCCGACCTAGAATATGTGGACATCTATAAGTACCTAGGTGTCTGGCTAGACTGCAAACTCTCCTTCCAGACTCATATCAAACATCTCCAATCCAAAATCAAAGCAAGAATCGGCTTTCTATTCCGCAACAAAGCCTCCTTCACTCACGCCGCCAAACTTACCCTAGTAAAACTGACTATCCTACCGATCCTCGACTTCGGCGATGTCATCTACAAAATAGCTTCCAATACTCTACTCAGCAAACTGGATGCAGTTTATCACAGTGCCATTCGTTTTGTTACTAAAGCACCTTATACGACCCACCACTGCGACCTGTATGCCCTAGTCGGCTGGCCCTCGCTACATGTTCGTCGTCAGACCCACTGGCTCCAGGTCATCTACAAGGCTATGCTAGGTAAAGTGCCGCCTTATCTCAGTTCACTGGTCACGATGGCTACACCCACCTGCAACACGCGCTCCAGCAGGTGTATCTCACTGATCATCCCTAAAGCCAAAACCTCATTTGGACGCCTTTCCTTCCAGTTCTCTGCTGCCTGCGACTGGAACGAATTGCAAAAATCTCTGAAGTTGGAGACTTTTATCTCCCTCAACAACTTTAAAAATCTGCTATCCGAGCAGCTAACCGATCGCTGCAGCTGTACATAGTCCATCTGTAAACTACCCACCCAATTTACCTACCTCACCCCCCATACTGCTTTTATTTATTTACTTTTCTGCTCTTTTGCACACCAGTATCTCACCAGTATCTCTTCTTGCACATGATCATCTGATGATTTATCACTCCAGTGTTAATCTGCTAAATTGTAATTATTCGATTTATTGCCTACCTCATGCCTTTTGCACACATTGTATATAGATTCTCTTTTTTTTTTTCTACCATGTTATTGACTTGTTTATTGTTTACTCCATGTGTAACTCTGTGTTGTCTGTTCACACTGCTATGCTTTATCTTGGCCAGGTCGCAGTTGCAAATGAGAACTTGTTCTCAACTAGCCTACCTGGTTAAATAAAGGTGAAATAAATAAAAAAATAAATAAAAAAGATCCTCTCAAACTGTCAGGTTGGATGGGGAGCGTTGCTGCACAGCTATTTTCAGGTCTCTCCAGAGATGTTTGATCGGGTTCAAGTCCGGGCTCTGGATGGCCACTCAAGGACATTCCCCTACTCAGATGTTCATGTGCCATTGCGAGTGACTCATTGCGAGGTTACAGAACAGGACTGCGGGTAGCTGAGCGAAAATGTAGGAAAACTAAATTTCCAGAAAACATTCTTTCACTCCCTGCTCTCTACCTTCTCTTCCTATGTATCTGCAGCTAAAGCCACTTTCTATCACTCCAAATTTCAAGCTTCTGCCTCTAACCCTAGGAAATTCTTTCCCACCTTCTCCTATTGCCTTAAAACCTTTTCTCAATACAGGGGGTGCTGTTTCCACTTTGGAAAATATCGTCTCCAAATTAAACTGCCTCATACTCAATTCTTGCTCGTACAATATGCATATTATTATTACTATTGGATATAAAACAATCTCTAGTTTCTAAAACCGTTTGAATTATGTCTGTGGGTGAACCAGAACTCTTTCTACAGCGAAAATCATGACAGGACATGCGAAGGTCTGAAAACTAGGCTCTGATCTCGGATCAGTTTAAAACTCTGTGTGTGCCCTATGGATCGAAATGAACTGCACCCGCCTTCCCCTGGATGTCAGTAACCAATGAGAAGTGGAATGGAATCTCTACGTATTTCTCAGAGTTTATAAAAGGCAATGGAGTGACATGTCGCTTTTCGTCGCTCGCCAAGGCGCAAGAGGGGACATCAGAATGGCATGTTGAATAGCTCTTGTTATTCCGGCTAAGATATATCCGTCTGTGATTTAATTCGAAATAGGTGTTAGAAACATCATAACGAAGTTATTTGAAACCGATTTATATCAGTTTATGCGAGTATATTGCTATTTTCGGAATTTTCGTAGTATTGCGTTTGAGGATTTGAACATGTGTGTGCCAGGTAGCTACTATTAGCTGCTAGTTCCGACGTTGAAGTGGACGTTTTACAACAAAGCAACGATTCTTTTGGACAAAAGGACACCTTGCCCAAGATTCTGATGGAAGCTCGTCCAAAAGTAAGAACTATTTATGATTTTATTCCGTATTTATGTGGAAAAATGTAAACGCATTTTTCGGCCAATATTGCGGCACTAGTCTGGCTGTAACGCACACTGTATGTCAAGTAAGGTTAATTTTAAAAATCTAAATCAGCGGTTGCATTAATAACCAATGCATCTTTCATTAGCTGTCCAACCTGTATTTTTTTAGTCAATCTAATCGATAAATAATCGTAAACTTAGGTGCCCTTCCAAGATGGCGCCGGCCAGAATGCATGCCATGTTTTGACTGATTACATAGCATAACCACGATTTGTGATGCTAAATATGCACATTTTCGAACAAACTCTATATGCATTGTGTAATATGATGTTACAGGACTGTCATCTGAAGAATTCTGAGAAGGTTAGTGAAAAAATTAATATATTTTGGTGGTGATAACGTTATCGCGCTTTTTGCCTCGAATCAATGCTGGGGTGATGTTAGCTCATGTGGTATCCTAATATAACGATATATTGTGTTTTCGCTGTAAAACACTTAGAAAATCTGAAATATTGTCTGGATTCACAAGATGTTGGGCTTTCATTTGCTGTACGCTGTGTATTTTTCAGAAATGTTTTAAGATGAGTAATTAGGTAATACACGTTGCTCTCTGTAGTTATTCTAGTCGCTTTGGGTGAGTTTTGTGATAGTGGCTGCAATGGTAAACTGTGATTTATACCTGAAAAATGCACATTTTTCTAAAAAAACATATGCTATACCATAAATATGTTATCAGACTGTCATCTTATGAAGTTGTTTCTTGGTTAGTGGCTATATATATCTTTATTTAGTCGAATTAGTGATAGCTACTGATGGAGTAAAAAACGGGTGGAGTAAAAAAAGTGGTGTCTTTTGCTAACGTGGTTAGCTAATAGATTTACATATTGTGTCTTCCCTGTAAAACATTTTAAAAATCAGAAAAGATGGCTGGATTCACAAGATCTGTATCTTTCATCTGGTGTCTTGGACTTGTGATTTAATGATATTTAGATGCTAGTATTTACTTGTGACGCTATGCTAGGCTATGCTAGTCAGCTTTTTTACTGTGGGGGGTGCTCCCGGATCCGGGATGAGTACCAAGTAAAAGTTAATCCCCTCTCCTCTCTGCGTACGACTTTGTCTGCCACTTTGAAAAGAAGGTTGACAACATTCGCCCCTCATTCACTCAGGACAACTTTGTCTGCCACTTTGAAAAGAAGGTTGACAACATTTTCCCCTCATTCACTCAGGACAACTTTGTCTGCCACTTTGAAAAGAAGGTTGACAACATTTGCCCCTCATGCACTCAGGACAACTTTGTCTGCCACTTTGAAAATACATTTAACTTCTTATGGCTGGGGGCAGTATTGAGTAGCTTGGATGAATAAGGTGTCCAGAGGTGCCCAGAGTAAACTGCCTGCTCCTCAGTCCCAGTTGCTAATATATGCATATTATTAGTATATTTGGACAGAAAACACTCTGAAGTTTCTAAAACCGTTTGAATGATGTCTGTGTGTATAACAGAACTCATATGGCAGGCAAAAATCTGAGAAAATATTCAACCAGGAAGTGGGAAATCTGAGGTTGGTCGATTTTCAACTCAGCCCCTATTGAAGATACAGTGGGATATTGGTCATGTTGCACTTCCTAATGCTTCCACTAGATGTCAACCGTCTTTAGAAACTTGTTTGAGGCTTCTACTGTAAAGGGGGGCTGAATGAGAGGGGGTTGAGTCAGAGGTCTGGCAGAGTGCCAGGAGCTGGTCACGCACATTCACATGAGGTAGCTCCCGTTCCATTTGCTTTTTCTGAAGACAACGGAATTCTCCGGTTGGAACATCATTGAAGATTTATGTTAAAAACATCCTAAAGATTGATTCTATACATCGTTTGACATGTTTCTACGGACTGTGATGGAACTTTTTGACATTTCGTCTGCAACTAGTGAATGCGCTTCGTGAGCTGTGATTTGTTTACCAACCGCGCTAACAAAAGTAGCTATTTGGACATAAATGATGGACATTATCGAACAAATCAAACATTTATTGTGGAACTGGGATTCCTGGGAGTGCATCCTGATGAAGATCATCAAAGGTAAGTGAATATTTATAATGTTATTTCTGACTTCTGTTTACTGCACAATATGGCGGATATCTTTTTGTCTTGATTGGGCTCTGAGCGCCGACCTCAGATTATTGCATGGTTTGCTTTTTCCATAAAGCTTTTTTGAAATCTGACACAGCGGTTGCATTAAGGAGAAGTGGATCTAAAATTCCATGTATAACACTTGTATCTTTGATCAACGTTTATTATGAGTATTTCTGGAAATTGATGTGGCTCTCTGCAAAATCACCGGATGATTTTGGAACTACTGAACATAACGTGCCAATGTATACTGAGATTTTTTGATATAAATATGAACTTTACCGAACAAAACATACATGAAGTCCTATGAGTGTCATCTGATTGTCACGGTTGTCGGATGAAGAAGGATCGGACCAAAGCGCAGCGTGGTAAGTGTTCATGCTTTTTATTACAACTGAACACTAATAACAAAAATAACAAAGCGAATGAACGAAAACCGAAACAGTCCTGTCAGGTGCAGAAACACAAACCAGAAAATAACTACCCACAAAGCATCGGTGGGGAAAAGCTACCTAAGTATGGTTCCCAATCAGAGACAACGATAGACAGCTGTCCCTGATTGAGAACCATACCTGGCCAAAACATAGAAATAGAAAATCATAGAAACACAAACATAGAATGCCCACCCCAACTCACGCCCTGACCAAACCAAAATAGAGACATAAAAAGGATCTCTGAGGTCAGGGCGTGACACTGATGAAGATCATCAAAGGTTAGTGATTCATTTTATCTCTATTTCTGCTTTTTGTGACTCCTGTCTTTGGCTGTAAAAATGGCTGTGTTTTTCTTTGATTTGGCAGTGACCTAACATAATCGTTTGTGGTGCTTTCGCTGTAAAGCCTTTTTGAAACTGGACACTGTGGTGGGATTAACAACAAGATTACCTTTAAAATAGTATAAGATACTTGTATGTTTGAGGAATTTCTATTATGAGATTTCTGTTGTTGGAATTTGGCGTCCTGCACTTTCACTGGCTGTTGTCATATCGATCCGCAGCCATAAGAAGTTAACGGGGGCCTCCCAGGTGGCGCAGTGGTCTAAGGCACTGCTTCGCAGTGCTAGCTGTGCCACCAGAGATTCTGGGTTTGAGTCCAGGCTCTGTCGCAGCCGGCCGCAACCGGGAGGCCCATGGGGAGGCGCACAATTGGCCCAGCGTCGTCCGGGTTAGGGAGGATTTGGCCGGCAGGGATATCCTTGTCTCATCGCGCACTAGTGACTCTTGTGGCGGGCCGGGCGCAGTGCACGCTGACCAGGTCGCCAGGTGTACAGTGTTTCCTCTGACACATTGGTGCGGCTGGCTTCCGGGTTGGATGGGCATTGTGTCAAGAAGCAGTGCGGCTTGCTTGGGTTGTATCTACTACCAATTTGATACCATGAAATTGGGGAGAAAAAAGGGGGAAAAAAGAAAAGAAGGTTAAAAACACCTGCTCCTCAGTCACTCGACCTGTGTCCACTGGTCCGACTCACACCGAACTTCCCTATGCCTTGTCCTCTCTCTCTCCAGACGAAATCCTGCAACTAGTGATGCTTGGCCGTCCAACAACCTGCCCGCTCAACCCAAGACCATCTCTGGAGACATTCTCCCATTCCTCACTCCCCTCATCAACTCATCCCTGACATTTACATTTACATTTAAGTCATTTAGCAGACGCTCTTATCCAGAGCGACTTACAAATTGACCACTGGTCACTCCCCTCCTCAAGAAACCAACACTAGATTCATCTGCCATTAAAAACTTCAGACTGTATCCCTTCTTTCTTTTCTTTACAGAACACTTGAGCGTGTTGTCTCTGATCAACTTTCTCATTATCTCTCTCAGAACGATCTTCTTGAACCTAACCAGTCAGGCTTCAAGACGGGTCACTCAACCAAGACTGCTCTTCTGTCACAGAGGCTCTCTGCACTGCCAAAGCTGACTCTCTCCTCGGTTCTCATCCTCCTAGATCTATCCGCTGCCTTCGACACTGTGAACCGTCAGATCCTCCTCTCCACCCTCTCAGGACTGGGCGTCCCAGGCTCCGCACACTCTTGGATTGCATCCTACCTGCAGGCCACTCCTACCAGATGACGTGGGGAGGATCTGTGTCTGCACCACGTACTTTCACTACTGGTGTCCCCCAGGGCCCAGTTCTTGGCCCTCTCCTCTTCTCTCTAGACACTAAATCACTCGTCTCCGTCTTATCATCACATGGACTCTACTATCATTGCTATGCGGATGAAACTCAACTATTTTCCTCCATCCCCCCTTCTGACACCCAGGTGGCGACACGCATCTCTCCGTGCCTGGCAGATATCTCAACTTGGATGTCGGCCCACCACCTCAAGCTCAACCTCGACAAGATGGAGCTGCTCTTTCTCCCAGGGAAGACCTGCACGCTCAAAGACCTCTCCATCACGGTTGACAACTCTCAGAGTGCAAAGAACATTGGCGTGACCCTGGACAACACCCCTGTCATTCTCTTCAAACATCAAAGCAGACATCCCCCTGAAGCAGCAGAGTCCCTGCCCATCTTCCGAAAGCACCTAAAACCCTACCTCTTCAAAGAGTATCTTAAATAATCCCCCTCCTCACCTAGAAAAAAAATACATTCTGACTTTGCTGAACTTTATTGAGGAAAAGTGTACTTACTATGCATGTGATATGTGGTTGTCCCACATGTTAAGATCAATGCACCAACTGTAAGTCGCTAAGGATAAGAGCATCTGCTAAATGACTGAAATGTAAATGGCTTGACTCAGGGGTGTGCATACTTATGTAAATGAGATATTTCTAAATTTCATTTTCAATACATTTCACCCAAAAATCTATTTAATCCATTTAGAATTCAGGCTGTATCACAACAAAATGTGGAATAAGTCAAGGGGTATGAATACTTTCTGGAGGCACTGTATATATCACAAATGCAGTTGCACTATTCTACACACAGAAATGCAATCTATACATGCTTAGATGCAATCCATTTCAAATCAAATCAAAGTTTATTTGTCACGTGCGCCGAATACAACAGGTGTAGACCTTACAGTGAAATGCTTACTTACAGGCTCTAACCAATAGTGCACAATAGGTGTTAGGTGAACAATAGGTAAGTAAAGAAATAAAACAACAGTAAAAAGACAGGCTATATACAGTAGCGAGGCTACATACAGACACCGGTTAGTCAGGCTGATTGAGGTAGTAAGGACATGTAGATATGGTTAAAGTGACTATGCATATATGATGAACAGAGAGTAGCAGTCGCGTAAAAGAGGGGCTGGCGGGTGGTGGGTGGCGGGACACAACGCAGATAGCCCGGTTAGCCAATGTGCGGGAGCACTGGTTGGTCGGCCCAATTGAGGTAGTATGTACATGAATGTATAGTTAAAGTGACTATGCATATATGATAAACAGAGCGTAGTAGCAGCGTAAAAAGAGGGGTTGGGGGGGAACACAATGCAAATAGTCCGGGTAGCCATTTAATTACCTGTTCAGGAGTCTTATGGCTTGGGGGTAAAAACTGTTGAGAAGCCTTTTTGTCCTAGACTTGGCACTCCGGTACCGCTTGCCATGCGGCAGTAGAGAGAACAGTCTATGACTGGGGTGGCTGGGGTCTTTGACAATTTTTAGGGCTTTCCTCTGACACCGCCTGGTGTAGAGGTCTTGGATGGCAGGCAGCTTAGCCCCAGTTATGTACTGGGCCGTACGCACTGCCCTCTGTAGTGCCTTGCGGTCAGAGGCCGAGCAATTGCCGTACCAGGCAGTGATGCAACCAGTCAGGATGCTCTCGATGTTGCAGCTGTAGAACCTTTTGAGGATCTCAGTACCCATGCCAAATCTTTTTAGTTTCCTGAGGGGGAATAGGCTTTGTCGTGCCCTCTTCACGACTGTCTTGGTGTGTTTTGACCATTCTAGTTTGTTGTTGATGTGGACACCAAGGAACTTGAAGCTCTCAACCTGCTCCACTACAGCAATGTAGGCATGCCACTGTTGTGTCGTCTGCAAACTTAATGATTGTGTTAGAGTCGTGACTGGCGATGCAGTCGTGGGTGAACAGGGAGTACAGGTGAGGACTGGGCACGCACCCCTGGGGAGCTCCAGTGTTGAGGATCAGCGTGGCAGATGTGTTACTACCCACCCTCACCCCCTGGGGGCGGCCCGTCAGGAAGTCCAGGATCCAGTTGCAGAGGGAGGTGTTTAGTCCCAGGATCCTTAGCTTTGTGATGAGCTTTGAGGGTACTATGGTGTTGAACGCTGAGCTGTAGTCAATGAATAGCATTCTCACATAAGTGTTCCTTTTGTCCAGGTGGGAAAGGGCAGTGTGGAGTGCAATAGAGATTGCATCATCTGTGGATCATTTCTATCTGCATTTTTAAAAATCCTGATTGAAATTGTAAGGCCCATCACATTCCACTATACAGTAATCCCTCGTTTATCGCGGGGGTTACGTTCCGAAAATGACCCGCGATAAGTGAAATCCGCGAAATAGAAAACTTCTTTTTTTTTTACAATTAGCAACTATTACATGTATACAAATACAGTGACTCACGTGTAGGCCGTTTCACTGCTCTTCAGACTGGGCCGCTGCATCCTGACTGCGCTCTGCAGTGTTCTCTTCTTCTGAAGCCCGCGGTGCAGGTGTGTTTGTTCGGGAGAAGAGCATAGTGATAGGCAGCTGTTGTCGCTCTTTTTTCTTCTTTGCAAAAAGATCCTTGTACACCGACATGCCACCATCGATTACGTTGGAGAACTGTAATGAACGGCTCGTCAAAGGGTCCCATTCCTCAGCTACTCGCTTAAGTTCAGTGGCCATTCGCACCATGGTTGCTAAGCGACCAAGCGTTAGTCCTTCCTTCCTTCCTGGCCAACTTAATGTAAATTTGCCAAGCTGTTTTATGTACGTACACATAACTGCACGAGACGACAAAATGATAGCACAATTCGTAGCATGTTTTGATACAAGAAGCGGGAGTGAGTTTTTAGCGAATCAGAATGCAGAGCACAATGCACCAAAAAAAAATAAAAAATGCATTATGAAAATCCGCGAAATAGCGAATCCGCGATAAGTGAACCGCGAAGTGGCGAGGGATCACTGTACATCTAAACACACACTAACAGGTGTATCTTGCAAACAAATAAAATATACAAACCTGTCTGAACAAAGGGGTTTTGACAACCAGGAGTATAGCGAGCTACTGTATCTGACAACACTTACAAGGAAACTAAAAGACATACAGTAACTGACAAATCAGTCCTCTTATCCCCCTCCAGTTTTAACAACAAACTTCCCATTCTCTAATCATGTTCTACATCTCTGTTCTTTTATTATTTTTTTAACAAGCGCTAATTAACGGGATGACACATCGAATCACGTTTAATAATGCATGGGTGTGTTTTGTCCAGAACATATGGCTCACATTATTAATATTCAACATCAATTGTCATTTCCTGCCTGACGGGCTCTTCCAAAAAAAATAAAAAGGAGGCCATCTTGATGTGTTGGCGAGATATGAGGAAACAGTTGGGCCTTGTTGAAGTGGTTTGTTTCCAGATTTGTCTGTGTTTAGCAGACTCGTTTGCAAGCTGCCAGGAAGGAGAAGAAGTTGTTCACAACTTCATTTCGATGGCAGCAGCTTAGCGGTTATGGTAGCAGACTGACAGGCAAGTGAGGGTTCCTGACAGCGGCATGGGGGGGTTAAGGTGGGAGGGATGGAGTGGTGAAGGAGGGAAATGGGGTGGCAGGCAAACACTGTTAAGCGTTTCTTGTTGGTGTGCTTAACAGCTTGCTTGACATGGACAAGCTGCGCAGGTGGTGGTGGTGGGGGGTATTTTTCTTCTCTCCTGACTTCTAGGTCAAACGGCCTGGGAATACCGACCGTGGTGTGCACGTGTCGGCACATCAATCAAAGCACTCTGTTCCTTTTCGCCCTCGCCGGCGCGGCTGTCAATCAAAGGAGTGTGAAACCGCTAGAAAGGCAACTGGTTCAGTTTAGACGCTGATGATGACAAATAATTAAAGTCTATTAAGAAGTGCGAAATGTGTTGCATCAAAATGCAAACAATGAACGTTCTTGACAAGATGGGAAAGATAGACAGATGGCAAGAGTAATAGAGAGAGAAGGAAGAGAGAGAGAGGTAGTTAAGAAACCTTTACTGAATTAAATATGACTGAGGTGTGAGAAAATGCATCCATCCCATTGGAAGTACTGGAAGTGTGACCGGCTGGGTTAGAGCCCGGGTGGTCTGCACGCCATAAGACTGTGTTCGCCTGCTGAGCTTAAGCCTAGGCATTAGGTTGGGTAGCTAGGGGAAATCTTAAGGTCTCGGGCAAGGTTACTCATCACATAAGCTTTGTTCACAAAACCATCTCTGTTAAATAGGATCTTGACAAGAAGGGAGAGGGGGGATGGAGAGATTGACAGAGAAACAGAAGGGAGAGTGGTAGGTAAGACATTTAAATACTCAGAATGAAACACAATTGAGATGTGAGGAAGCTTATCCATTACAGTTCATGCAACATAAGTGTAGTGGAGAAATGAAATAAAGAATATTAACTAGGCACCCTTCATTGTATGGTACTAATAGGGAAGTAGAAACAGAGAGAAAAACATCCCACAGGAGAGAGAGGGAGAGAGAACAAAAGATACCCACTGAAGTACCTGTAGCCTAGTGTGAATGGACACATATCCAGTTTCCTTACTGTAGGTAGAGGTTGGAGTTTGGGAACCAATGAAACTGAGGAAGCACATGGACAGGTTATATTTTTACCGATCAATTTATAAACGGTACCCAGGGAATTAACACTAGTAAGGGGTGAGATCCTTATGGATTATCCTTTTGCTGGGTCTGGTTAGTGAGCATATCGATTGAGGTCTGTGGTGGATGGGATTTTGAGGATGGGGGTATTTAGTTGGGCTTCTCATACAGGATAACCACACTACCTACTGTCTTAGGTCACATTAGAAACCAATGAGAACCAGACCATTCTTCCAATGGGGTTATAGGATGGTTTCCAACAGATTAAGCATAGCAATGGATTTTAAAGCTGTTCAATGGGGCCTCCCGAGTGGCACAGCGGTCTAAGGCACTGCATCGCAATGCTAGAGGCGTCACTACAGACCCGGGTTCGATCCCGGGCTATATCACAACCGGCCGTGATCAGGAGTCCCATAGAGCGACGCACAATTGGCCCAGCGTTGTCCGGGTTAGGGGAGGGTTTGGCCGGAGGGGCTTTACTTGGCTCATTGCGCTCTAGCGACTCCTTGTGGCAGGCCGGGTGCCTGCAGGCTGCCCCCGGTTGTCAGTTGAATGGTGTTTCCTCTGACACATTGGTGGGGCTGGCTTCCGGTGGGGCTTTACTTGGCTCATTGCGCTCTAGTGACTCCTTGTGGCGGACCGGGTGCATGCAGGCTGACCTCGGTTGTCAGTTGAACGGTGTTTCCTCCGACACATTGGTGGGGTTGGCTTCTGGGTTAAGTGGGCGGCTGTTAAGAAGCGCGGTTTGGCGGGTCATGTTTCGGAGGACACATGACTCGACCTTCGTCTCCCGAGCCCGTTGGGGCGTTGCAGCGATGAGACAAGATCGAAATTGGGGAGAAAAAAGGGGTACAATACTAAACAAAAACAAAGCTGTTGAATGGATATTCTACATCGAAAGTGTTTTTTTGTCTAGGTATAGGCTTAGTTCGTGTCCAGGAATCCAGCCCCATTTGTGTGACATTTGCCTAAAACTAAGCCTATTCTTATATTATCAACCTTATAACTTTCTTGGCATATGATTGATGATTATTATTTGGTCACTTGTGTTTTCCTGAATTCAAGCCTATCTGTGACATGAATAGACCTCAAGTAATGTCATTATGTAAACATCTTCATTATGAACCAGACATCTATTTTTACCAAGATGCACTAGGGGGCACTGGGATCTGGAAACAAGTCTAACTCCAGTCTTTCTCGACAATGACAACTACATTTCAGACTCCCCCGTCTTCAAATGAAACTTACATCGACTACTTTGATAAGCACAGAGTGAATGTTTACATCCCTACGGACAAAATAAATAAATAAATCAAGAAAAAAAACGAACAGAAACAAAACAACCTCCAACAAATCTGACATATTTACCATAACAGCCGTTCCTAACTTTTTCTAAACGAAACGCGTCCGTAAAATAAATGTTTGTTCTGTAGCCGCCCTTTGAAGTAGATTTGTTTTTTCTCTTTAATGATTCCGTTCGTCTGATGGTGACGGAAGCCATGCTGACACCTTCTTTTGGTTCATCAAGTTCCCCGGCACAATTACATGAATTTACTTTCAATAAATTACCATCTTTGCATACATCAGTCAAATCACTGAGCTGAGGCGTTCGCAAACAATATGCATTATTAATTGCATTGTCACAGTTTATTTGGTTAACTTCTAACCGACATGGACAGCCCCTGCCTTGATGGTGTATTTAAAAGCATCAGCATCAGCATCAGTTTTTAAAAGGAGACCACTGGGGTGACATGCACAGCTATACACAACTACGCTATACACCACTGTGGTTTTCACATAGGGATAAAGTGAAAGACCAATCAGAAACCGCACTAAACCAAAATGGGAGAGATCTCTGGCTCACAGGGATTGTAAAGGGAGAGAAAGTGCCGAAAGAAACTCTTGTATCCTCCTGCATTAATAATGAACGGGTGCTTAGAGCCAACAGTCGATCACCTAAAAAATGTACGATTTTCATTTAATTTTTCACACTGATTGTCGGCAGAAATGCCTTGAGTGCTGTCCAATGTATACAATGAAGGCTCTTCGGTGTTTCCAGTTAGTTTAGAGTGTAGGCCTTGTTCATATACTTTGTAAATGGTATTATGCCATGGAAGGAAGGAAATGGTATTACTCCATGGAAGGAAGGAATGAAGGAAGGACGCTTTTTTAATGTGTTTGAATGTGGCTATAGAGTCCTCCACTCTACAGAGGAGTAAGACAACAGACAGCTATTCAGACAGCCATCTGTGAAGAGTTCCATTCCACTAAGGGTATATTGAGGAGATAAAGAAAGCCTCTCAATCCCACTTGTGTCAGCCTCAAACCATGTAATGTAGTGTGAATGAGGATGCATTCCTCTCCTTGTTTCCTTGAAGGGATCACTGATCTAAACAGACTGGGGGGAAAGCAGTATGGTGGCAATAATAATTTATCACACAATGCTAGTAAAAGAAACGAAACATAGGAAGAAAGGAAGCTATTGGTCAATATTGGTACACAGTCGAAGTCAGGGCTGACTCTAGCTTTTTGGTGGCCCTAAGTGATATTTTGTTGGGGGGCCCACCACCTAATGGCAAAACATTTTAATGGCCCCCCTATTAACGGTGAAAAAAAAGTGTTTTAAATTTCATTTTCTGCAATTCTACACATTTTGCGGAGGTAATTGTTTTGCAGTTCTACAGCTAATTCCCTGCAATTCTAGTTTCAAGTTTTATTAGTCGTATGTACGGGATACACATGGTATACATACACCGTCCAATGAAATGCTTACTTGAAGGTTACTTCTCGACAACAAAAGAATAATAAAATATAAAAATACGAACATAAAGTAAATGGCTCAGTAGAATAAAATAAACATTTTAGCATAAGCATAGTAGCGGAAGGTACAATTTATAGTCCAATATTTACACGCGTTTTGGGGAAGGGCGATTGTGGGAGCAAGTGTTCTACCCATTTTGCCATGGGGCTGAGAGATATTTCTGCAGTTTTAAAGCTATTTTCCTGCAATTGTACACATTTTGTAATGACTTATGTCATGTTAATATGATATCTGAGTAAGAATGACTAACAAAATAAATGGTTGTCCGGTAGGTATTCGTCCATGATTACTACAAGTTTAGATAGCTGCCTAGACTAACTACCATCTACAAATTGTTAGCTGACATGGCTGAGTGACTTTCAGTGACTGACGTAACAATTGTCTGAAAGTTTTCCACTAATCTCCAAACCCTCTCTTTTGGCTTCCAGTGCAGAAGCTATGGCATCTTGTAAACATTTCTGTTAATTATGTATTACAGCTGTCCTTCCTAAAGGTAATTACGAAGTAGCCGAGAGGCAAAGCGACCCCATTTGCATACGTACACGAGGAAAAGAGACATGGCGTATGCAAAACCGGGATTTTAATTTTTTAATTTGCATTCTTTGATTGGGAGCCTTGCAAATCATAGTGGCGGCTTGTGAGATGCTCTTTGCTTGGGCTCACAATGCGTACAGACGTGGCATGGAGTGGCGGCAGTGCCCAATGAAAGGTGGGTGAAGGCGTAAAGCCCTTGGTACCAGAGAGGTAGCGCCACGCATTCATTTCAACAAGCCTGCCCATTCTCCCCACCCATCTTCATTTGTTGGCCACGGATAACTGTCAGTGATATCATAATTTTTTTCACTGCCTTGAGGGAGGCGGAACAGCATCATTTGGTGGCTCTTTAATGATTGTGTCTTGATTATTATTATGAAGGGATATTACAGTTGGTCATTACCTCGATCATTTATTTTATAAGTGAATTGAACTAATAAGACTTTTAGTCAGACAGCCTGAGGGGGACTGAGGGGTTGGTAATATCATAGACACAAATGAGCGTTTCAAATCTCACATAAACTTCTCTGACTTATTGATGTGCAACACCGTTTTAGCTCTGACAGACATAGTGCCAGTCCATAAATGATATGGCCATAGAAACAGTCCATTACCAATAGTAAGAATTTCTCTGTCATATGCAAACAACTGTCAACGATTTTAAATCAAGGGCAGAGTAATTCTTAATTCCCCTACAACCAGTACAAGTATTATTACATTATTTAATATCTTAACATTGACTTGCATGACATGGAAAATGGCCACCAGTGCAGTAAAAGTAGGTGATATGATACAGTTCTCTTTTGTGAAAGAGATTTTATTTCAATGAGGTTAACTTGTATAAGTAAAGGTGTGATGTGCAGAACCAACTCTCCTACCAAATTGCTTCAGGGTGGGGTTTAGGGTTCAACGATTCACCTCCCCCCTGGTGTCAGCACTGCAGCCATGCAGAACCAGGGCTGAGAGGACAGACATTTTGCATGCTAGTGACTGAGCGAGGTGCTGCTGGGAGAGGGGCATTTGAAGGGGTAGATCTCAGGGTCTCCTGCCTCATCTGCCAGGTCTAATGATGGCGTCCACCTGCTGTTTTATGGCCACAGCTGGAGTGGTCTACTCCCATTTGTCCCAGCAGCCCAGAGCGCTCACTCTCTTTGTCTCCCTCTCCCTCTCCCTCTCCCTCTCCCTCTCCCTCTCACTCCATCTCCAGTGCTCTGACTTTCTCGCTCTCCCTATCACTCTCGCCCCACTCTCTCAGAGCACCCACTCTCTTTCTCTCCCTCTTATCCATCTTTCTGTCTCTCCAAAACCTCTCTTTCTTTCTCTAACCCCTGTCCTCTAACATTCCATCTCTCCCAATCGCCCTCACCCCCATACCCCTCTTCCATTCACCACCCTCCTCTCTACACCTCCATCTCTCCCCCTTCTCTTCCTCACCATCCATCTCTCCCACCTTCCCCCCATCTCTCTCTCTCCAAGGCTCATTGCCTTGATGCTTTTTTTATGGTCAGCACCCATGAGCACCTCATCTAAAACAGCGTAGCCTCATATGTCTCTGAGGAGGGGGGTAGGCTGAATGGGGTGAGAAGAGTGGGGGGAGCCGTGAGGGTCTAGGAGTGGGTGAGAGGGTCGAGAGAGGGAAACATCAGCTTCTCAGCTGAGCAATACGTCACACAGCTGGGCGACAATCTCGACCCTTCCACCTCGCAGCATGCCTTTCCACAATCTGTAACTGTCATTTCTAGTCAAAAGTGAATTTGTTTATCCTGGCAAATAATTGCCACTGAGTTATTCGAATTTTGTGGTAACAGTCCCCAAATTACTGTTTGGGCACAGTTAAGAATAGATAGGCATATGTCCAGCCCTCAATAATCACATCTTAAACTGAGGAAAGGTTGACTCAACCAAAGTGGTCATGCCTTGCCTCTACTCTGTGATGTACCTATGATGTCACTATGATTATGTGATATGGCTCAGGGCCTAATCAAGCGATCCTGAGTTGTCCATACTTGCAATTTGGTATCTCAGCGGACCTTCGGAGCAGGTGTTTCTAGACAACTTCCAATTTGACAGAGGAAGATTTGAGTGTGGACTAAAAATAGGGGCAACCCATCATTTCAGGAGACAAGCTGGAATTACCCGACGGAGGGAAAATCATGATCGCTCCTCAAGCCCATCAAAAACCCAAGAAGCCTTTTGGGAGAGGCGCCGACTTGACAACATGTCAATATCGCTATGAGCACTTCTGCGCGCCAAGCTCTTAGGGAAATATCACTTACTCCAACAGCTTTTCCGATGAAAACCAGACAGGCTCAAGATTTGATATGAGCGCTAAGAAATCCTAGACAGTTGATCTCTGAGACCGCGGGAAGACAATAAAAAAAAAAAGGTAAGACAACACTTCTTTGTTGATCACTGTCAACGCTGATACCGGACCAGACGGCGCGTCTAACTTTCCTCAGCACCCGTCTGTCTCAGATCTAACGCGGGGAGGGAGAAGAGAAATCGCTTTCCCCCAGTTTACCCCCTGGTTCAGCAGCCTCTTAAATCTGTCACTCAGGCTCTTTTCAGAAGCTGACAGGATGATTGAATACAAACTCGTATTAACAGTGACAACTTCAGCCGCAGCTTAGCAGACCTGAACAAACAGAACACTCAAGTAGGCAGTCGGTAAAAACAGAGTTCTACACACAGTACTGCTGCATATATACACTTACCAGGGAACAGAGGAAGTTGAAAAAATTGTAAAAGAAATGTGGTATATTTTTTGTTTGTATTAGTGATTCCTACTGTAAACTGTAGTATTTGCAGATGATTCATGCTAAAAGCCTATTGTCTTGTCATTATTTGTGTGTGTGTGCGTGTGCGTGTGTGTGTGTGAAAATGCCCATGTGAGTATTTTAAGATTTCCATATTTAGCTGCACTCCCTGAGGTGGAGCCATCAGTCTGGTCTCTAGGGGCGACAGCGGTTCTTGATTGTGATTTGTTCCCGGGGCTATTACGCATGCTGAATAAACACTGTGCTGGCTGTTCAAGCCACACCTCATCACAGCTGATGAACTGAAGGAGGCTTGTTAGGGTCAGAGTTTACACTTACGCTGTCCATAATAACAAAATGACAATGTGCTTCCAAGTAGTTTTTCCTTACCACTATGCTACCACTTGAAGTAAGGCACTATCTGACAAATGTTGCTTTAAAAAGGGCTACTAGGTAAACACACTTGATTAATTGATTGACACTTTACATTTTTCAAAAGCAGTTGGCCCAGTTCGATCACACTGATAAAAAGGGGTATTCAGCATACCACTATGCTGCTGTTGAAGTAACACACTTTGTGATAAATGTTGCTGTATAAAGGGGTACTAGGGCTACAATCATTTGGTTGATACATTGACACTTTACATTTTTTAAAAGCACTATGGATCCAATTGGATCATACTGAAACAAGTGGTATTTGGAATTTTCGGGTAGGGAAGAGCCATGTCAAGGAGGATGGATCTCCACCTCTTCCTTACTTTGTAAGAGTGCAGTTACAATAAGACACAGTGTATTCTCTGTAGGAAGTAGGAAACCAAAGCTTCAATAAACTGCAAAGAGTAATTGGCTACTTTATTGTTGTTTCAAGTGTTCCTCGAAAGCCCTTAAGGAACCACTTTAATCTTTATCTTTGAGCTTGCCTGTCAAGAGGCATATCCAAAATGTCCTATAGAACTTAATATTCCAATATGCTGGAAGAAAATCATTTGTTCTAAAAATCTAAAAAAGACCATCCTTTGCATCTTCAGGGTACTAAATGGTACTAAAAAAGAGGCACTGGTAAATTGCGATTAAGAGAGTGATACTGAACATGGCACATATCACGACACGAGCCCTATCTAAAACGACACACATTGATTTGGGGTTTCGTCAAACGGTGACACTCTAAAGTCTCATTAGCAACACATATGTCTTTATTGTGATATTAAATCGTTCGGAGCCTGACTCTTTTCCTCCTTCGCCAATTATGGGATAAGACAAGAATTTGTCTTTTGACTTTCTCTCACTGTATGGGCTTCTTCTTCCCTACTAAATCATTCAACAGTGCTGTGCTACTCATTAGCCCGCTTAGCAAAACTTCCTCTGAAATCAAATAAATCAGAGCCTAGGGATAAAATGAAAGCCCTAGCTCGCTAGCTCCTGGGATTGGCTTTTTCTGTAAAAAGGCCTGCAGTTAAGATTTAAAGCACTGCAGTCCTAAATGTTGACTTAACTTCACCCAAAGGGCTCTCATATGGTGAAGAATAGCCTAAAGTTTCAAGTTAGCGTAGCATCAACAAAAAAAGTTTGCTTCAATGTGTTGTGAAAGGGACTGGTCATTCATGTGCAACGTAGATAGGAATAGGACCCCCTCGAGACAAGGAAAGCGGAAGAGCTAAATAAACTGTTGTTTTCAACTAATCATCAACCCCTTGACAAGTTGAATAAATTGTGTTTGTCTGGGGCTTCAAAACAATGTTGTACTGTTGGGGGTACTCGATGACCAGAGTTGGGAACCACTGCTTAAGATTAATCAAATCAAAACCCCACCTACAGTTGATCGTTTTAGAAGCCAAATACCCCGGGATCCCAGAGTTCTAATACTAATACTCCAGGGATTTTATTGTGTGTGAAAATAGTCCTGCTTTCCAAGATATGGTACAAACAGTAAACGTGCTAAATAAAAAAAATATCCCCCCCCCAAAAAATGCATGGATCCATGGGTGGCCTCATCTCCGAGGCCCCATGCGGCGCTGTCTTTTTGACAGCAAACCTGAGCGGATGGGCCAACAACGCCTGTTTCATCTAGTCATCCAGGGCCTGACGAGATCTGACTGGCCCGGTCCCGAGTGAGATCTCAGAGTCCCGGCTCGGCACGGCAACCCATTGGCCTCCATAAACAAACAGAGCCAAATGTCGTCAGATGTTGGCTTGCATTTAACCGGTGGTCATTCAAAACAATTTTTAATAGCTCACATAAAGGTCCAGACTTTTATCAGAAGCGCTTTTTTGTGTGTTACTTGTTCTGAGCAGTGATAGGTGTGGTGGTATATTTAGCTTTGTTTTTAGTGGACTTGGATGAAAATATGTGAAGTGGAGACTGATAGAGGTTGAAGTTACATCTGGCTTTAGGTTGCTCAACGTCAGTGTAGCCATATTGGTCAACATCTTCTGTAAATGTCCATAAAACACCAGTGTTGTATTATGTGGATGAGCCACACAATTTCTCTATTTGAATGTTTGAAAGTGTCTGTCCGTGTCGGAAATATTATGTTGCACCTACTTTTTTGGAGACACCCCCTGAGAAGAATGGGTGCAGTAATGATCAAACCTCATCCTTCAAATGTAAGGTCTAATTCCTGACCATTATTAAACCAACCTCTCACTAACACCCCATTCTCCACATTGAAGATCCTCCACGACATCCCGACTACAGACAGACGCATCCGGAACCTTCTGAAGCCACAATCCCTCTGTTTGCCTACTGAATAAAGAAACGAAACGGACGCATTCAAATTGCAGAGTGCTTGCCAAAAGTCTCCTCGAAGACAAATCTGTAATATAAAATAACTATTCGCCCATTAAAGAAATTAAATAAATAAATAAAGGAAGATGGCTTGGTATGCAAATGAGGGTGACGACAGAGTACTTTGAGGCAACTTTGTGATGCGGCAGCGATTCATCACCGCGGCTGGAAATGCACTCCTCGCCATCCTTAGCATATTCTAATGAAGCCCCGCTATGCAAATGAGGCTGCCCTTTTCCCTGGCTTCCTCCGTTAAGTTCATCTTCCAAACGGGAGGAATGGGTGCATATGAAAGGTTTGTGTGAACACAAACACAAACATGTACACACAGACAACTTATGAGAGCACACACACACACACACACTAAAAACACACAAAAAAGGGATGATGCATGTGTTGTATCAATGTGTGCCTATGGTAAACACACACACACACACACACACACACACACACACACACACACACACACACACACACACACACACACACACACACACACACACACACACACCACAAGTCAAATGGCAAGCATGCAAAAAAATACACCCCTTTGCATACATTAATAAAACAAATACTGTGAGTCACCAACCAATGATTGAAATAGAAAAAGCAGAAGCTCATTTTATTTCGACTATATAGTGGAATTAGCATCCCTTCCTTATTAAAGTTTCAGATATCTAAAACTACATGCGTTAGCTTCCTAACTAAGTATGATATTCAATGTTCAAGAAGAACTGTCTTTCAACTACCCGAGGTAGAGGAAACAATAATACAAATAAATAAATATAAAATCAAACCTGGCTTCAAAATCTAAAATAAAATAAAATTTTATTGGTCACATACACATATTTAGCAGATTATTGCAGGTGTAGCGAAATGCTTGTGTCCCTAGCTCCAATAGTACAGTAGTATCTAGCTTGGCATGCGAAGTCAGAGAGCCAAACAGCCAAGTTACACATACCCTTACAATAACTTTGAACCTCTGGGGGCTTGTAAAATTGAGACATAAATATTGAAATATTGAAATGAAAGATGCTGCCTGCAACACAGCGGTGCATGGAGGGAGATTGGCATGAGAGCTGAGCCAGGTGCCAAGGCCTCAATCACGTATACCACGAACATGTAGACAAACACACAGCGCGCACACTCTCTCTCACTTATGTAAAAACGCGTGCCCACACACACGCACATTTTTATCCACTCATGTTAACACACTTCATCACAAATATACACTGACCACAATAACTCAAATACAGACACACACAAACCAACACTCTCTCTCCTTTTTCCTCGCTTTACTCACTCCGCCCCACACCACTCACACACACACGCACCATACCACTCACACACGCTCTCCCCCTTTCCCTCGCTTTACTGACTCCAACACTCTGCCCCACACACACACACACCAGACAGTTATGGATAGGAAACATTACTAGGCAGTGGTAATTAAAACAAATACTAAAACTGGTCTTATGCATGCAGGAGTCTTCTAGCCAGACATCATTAATCAATGCCGGTGTCGCCAGGCGTCAGATGAGCCTCTTTACACCTACTGGTATTTAAAAATACACTGTCTGTGGATAATGGTAATATATACTATTTGTTAGGTGCCCTTTCATGCTCACTTAAAATCACTTTACATTAAAAAGCAGAACCAATGAAAAGTGAAACCTTTCCTTGACATTTAGTCTATGGGTTCTTCACATATTAATGCCATCTGCTAGGGATAGTTTAGTTGTGTGAATTGCTATTTTCTAACCATCCATGAGTATTTCATTTGGATGATTCAAATGCTTTGCCAGACATTCACACACACGAACATACAAATGCAAGATGCACATAACCACAAACAAATTCACACACGCAAACACATACACACCTCAGATAGCATATAAAGTATGTGCGTGTCAGTGTGTGACAGAAAAGGGCATTTGAGTACCAGGGTTCAGTTTGTGAGAAGACAGTGTCACTCACCAAGGGTCTCACTCTGCCAAAACTGAGTCACCTTCAGCTGAAACACACACACACACACACACACACACACACACACACACACACACACACACACACACACACACACACACACACACACACACACACACACACACACACACACACACACACACACACACACACACCAGCCAGTCGGTCATACACTGACGCCCACTGGGACACGGCTCCATTCTTTCACATCAGAGAAGGACAGACGGAGGGTGTGTGAATGAGGGAAAGAAAATAAAACAATAAACAACACATAGAAAGAGAGAGTTGGAGGACTTGAAAAGGGGAGGATCATACTGGAGAGAAGGAGTGGAATAAAAACGAAGAGTTAAAAGCAGGAGTTGGAGATGTAAAAGCAGTGAGAGAAGCAAAAAACGACCTTACACAATGTTAACTATTTTCCAATTTTTTTTCCACCATTGTAATTAACTTATTGTGACTGCCTAAACAAAACAGCCGCTATTTCAACAAATGCACACTGATTACAAGTCACTCTGTACCAGAGCTTAATACAATAAAAGTTTAAATAAAAGACAAAAAAAGAGAGCGAACACAAAGTGAAACACCCACCAGCCACCAGCAAAAGCACCCTCCCCCCCAAAAAAGATAGAGCAATTAGAGGGAGAGAGACAAGGAACGCCTGAGAAAGACAAGCGAGAGAGAGCCTGAGCAGAGTGAAAAAGAGAGACCGGTGAGAGAGACTGATCGCCACTGATCTCCGACAATAAGCGGGCCTGACAAGAGGCGAGCACGGTGCTGCTCCAACACTAATTGGCTGTGAAAGGTGACCCGCGACTAGGCGGCCCTAGCTCAGTTCCTAGCGGCCTCGGTACACCGCCGTCGTCCTGATCGCGCATGACGCCAGACAACCAGCCGTCAACCCAAGCCCAGCCACCAGCCAACAGTGCTATCGAGAGAGGATGGGGGGGGGGGGGGGGGTGAGATAAACAAATAGGGACAGAGAGGAAGGAGTCAAAGAGAGGAGAGAAAGAAAGAGTGAAGGAGTGGAAAGGCAATGTGAGAGAAAAACAGGTGCTAGAAAGAGTGAGAGATAGTGAAGGAGACAGTAAACATGTGAGATGGAGAGAGAGATGGAGAGAGATATAAAATACTGAGAAAAAGACAGAGTGGGTGGGGGTGGCTATCAGTGGCGGTCGGTGCCGTTTAAGATCAGGGAGGACACATCTTTTTTTTATGAGCATGGCCTTATTTCTATTCCGGCATTGGATGACTGTCATTCATATTCCATTCACCCAGGTCAATGTAACAGTGATTGGTTAAGGCTACTACATTATACTCTAATTTTCCCTATACCCATCATAAGGTTGCTACAACCTAGCCTATGATTGAAAGTTTACAACGTAGGTGCACAGGTCAAGATAATTTTTTTGTAATCAAGATGACAGACAGGTGAGTAGGCTAAACTAGCTAGCTGCATTCGCTATCTAGGTAAGCGAAAGTGAGAAAAAAAATACAATGAAATATAGCTTATTTATTTAAATATTTTTTACCTATTTTTCTCCCCAATTTCATGATATCCAATTAGTAGTTACAGTCTTGTCCCATCGCCCAACTCCCGAACGGACTCGGGATCGGCGAAGGTCAAGATCCATGTGTCCTTCCGAAACACGACCCTGCCAAGCCTCACTGCTTCTTGACACACTGCTCGCTTAACCCGGAAGCCAGCCGCACCATTGTGTCGGAGAAAACACCGTACAGCTAGCCACCGAAGTCAGCGTGCCTGCGCCGGGGCCCGCCATAAGGAGTCGCTAGAACCCGATGGGGCAAGGACATCCCAGCCGGCCAAACCCTCCCCTAACAAGGACGACGCTGGGCCAATTATGCGCCGCCTCATGGGTCTCCCGGTCGCGGTTGGCTGCAACACAGCCTGGGATCGAAACAGGATCTGTAGTGACGTCTCTAGCACTGCGATACAGTGCCTTAGACCGCTGCACCACTCGGGAGGCCCTCTCCTTCATTTTTGAACAAATTCATTTGTTCAAAACTGTTCAACTATTGTCTTTTATTCTCTTTGAGTCAACGACTCACCACATTTTATGCGCTAGAGTACCATCGAGCTGTAGCTTATGCTTTCAGTACTAGATTCATTTTCTGATCCTTTGATTGGGTGGACAACATGTCAGTTCATGCTGCAAGAGCTCAATACCGCCTTGCGCCATTCTTGATGTATCAAGCTGATTTAGGGTGTAATCATTAGTCCAAACAGTTGCAAACAAGAGTTTCTATTGGACACATTCCGGTATGTTTATGCCCGTTTCTTTCTGTTTCTTTCCATTTAAGAAACGTTTTTCAACAGAATCGACGGAATGAATACACACCCCTGATCACCCGCAAACACTGTTCACTTTCGTAACAGCCACAAACAGCATGATCCCTTTGCTCATTGTATAATTCCTTCTAGCATATAGGTGCTCTTCTTCTCTCACCTTTTCCCTTAGCTTGTGGACTTCATTGCACAACACAACAGCTGTCTGTGAGCAAGCAAAGAAATATTTCCATGCCAAACCTTCATACTATAACCGCTAACCGCTATACACAACCCACATTGTTGTCATCGTAAACATAGCTACAAAAACTAACGCGTTAGTAAACCCGCTACAGTCATACAGTATAGTGTATTTTTTGTAATCAAGGTGACAGTGACCGCTGCACCATTCGGGAGGCCCTCTCCTTAATTTTTGAATAAATTAATTTGTTCAAAACTGTTCAACTATTGTCTTTCTTTCTCTTTGAGTCAACTACTCACCAGATTTTATGCGCTAGAGTACTATCAAGCTTTAGCTTTCAGTACTAGATTCATTCTCTAATCCTTTGATTGGGTGGACAACATGTCAGTTCATGCTGCAACAGCTCTCATAGGTTGGAGAACGTCCTACGGAATTTCTCATCATTACTGTGTAAGTCTATGGAAGGGGGTGAGAACCATGAGCATCCTACGTTTTGTATTGAAGTCAATGTACCCAGAGGAGGACGGAAACTAGCTGTCCTCTGGCTACACCATGGTGCTAACCCAGAGTATTGTTGAGGCTAAAAAATAAGGTCTGTCTGTCTGTCTGTCTGTCTGTCTGTCTGTCTGTCTGTCTGTCTGTCTGTCTGTCTGTCTGTCTGTCTGTCTGCCTGCCTGCCTGCCTGCCTGCCTAGAAAGAGGCTTTCTCACATGAGGGGTAGAGAGAGACAGAGAGAGAGAGAAAACATGTTGTTTATACTGAAGGAGGGGTAGAGGGGTTAAAATCATAACATTCTCCTAGTTTCAGGGTCATCTGAGATGAAGAGACACAGCCATGGTAGGGACAGGGGCCTGGCCTGTCATGGGAGAATAGCCAGCCTGAAAACCAAAATAATGGTTAGCCTCAGTTATAGATAATCAATGGAGGTAAGGGAGGAGGAGTAGGGGGAAGGAGGAAAGCAGGGAGGGGAAGAGAGGGGGCTTGTACAGCGTTACAAGGAAAATAAAATGGCTGGCTAGAGTTCCACAGCAGATGACAGGTCTCCAATAAGAAGCAGCTGGAGGCAGGACTGTAGCCCTTCCTTGCAATCAACGGATCACTTCTGCACATGCAGAAGGAGACTCCCACACATATGCACAAACAAACACACGTTTTCCGTCTCCCTGGCACCACTGACTCAGTGTTTGTACTTGTACTGCGTTGCACCCATCCCATATTAAAAGCCATGCTACACAAACGTACATTACCGCCCACATTCCTTCAGGGCAATTTGTAGCCTACTGGAAAGATGAACAGGTTGTGTGTGTGTGTGTGTGTGTGTGTGTGTGTGTGTGTGTGTGTGTGTGTGTGTGTGTGTGTGTGTGTGTGTGTGTGTGTGTGTGTGTGTGTGTGTGTGTGTGTGTGTGTGTGTGTGTGTGTGTGTGTGTGTTTCTTGAACTCACATTGTACTTCTCGTGTGTTTTTTCTTCTAATTATTATATTTTCTATTATTATTTATATTATTATTATTATCACTGCATTGTTGGGAAAGAGCTCTCAAGGTAAGAATTCCACTGTACTGTTTTACACCCGTTACATCCTGTGATGTGGCAAATAAACTTTGAAACTTGAAACTCTCACACAATGACTATTCTGCTGAGTGTGTATGCATGAACGTCAGGCTGTCTGTCCTTAGCTTAGTTACAAGACAACTAGCTTCTTCTGTTTCTGCTACCTTTCCTGATATGTCCCTTCTACCCAGTGAGCCCAGGAGGCCTCTTCACCAATCACCACCACCCTCAAGATTCCTCCGTGATGCCTGAAGCTAAACCTGAACCGCCATCAATCGCACCCTCTAATAACAGCACATTACAAGGGCTGGAAACTTCTTCCAGAAATATGTCCCAATCGATTTTAGCTGTGGGAGTAAAGAGATGAGGCTGGATCTTTTTACACACAGGAGCCAGACTGTCGGAGGGGTGGGGCCGACCATACCGCGGCTACATTAATAACAACTTGGGTTGTCATCTGCACAGTCATAGGCCTGACCAGTCAATAGGACTATGGTTGTTGGTTGAATGTGTAAGGATATGGACCAGCAAAAGATGTGGATGGCACCCCTCTTTGGTTGTGGGTGGTATGGGGGATTAATGTACATTGAACAAAAATGTAAACGCAGCATGAAACAATTTCAAAGATTTTACTGAGTTACAGTTCAAATAAGGAAATCAGTCAATTGAAATAAATTCATTAGGGAAAACAAATATGCATCTGTTGGTCACAGATACCTTAGAAAACCTGTCAGTATCTGGTGTGCAGCAAGACACACTTCCTTTGCATAGAGTTGATCAGGCTGTTGATTGTGGCCTGTGGAATGTTGTCCCACTCCTCTTCAATGGCTGTGTGAAGTTGCTGGATATTGGTGGGAACTGGAACACGCTGTTGTACATGTCAATCCAGAGCATCCCAAACATGCTCAATGGGTATCTTGTCTGCTGTTTATGCCGACCATGGAAGAACTGGGACATTTTCAGCTTCCAGGAATTGTGTGCAGATCCTTGCGACATGGGGCCGAGCATTATCATGCTGAAACATGAGGTGAAGGCGGCGTATTAATGGCACGACAATGGTACTCAGGAACTCGTCACGTTTTTTCTGTGCATTCAAATTGTTATAGATAAAATGCAATTGTGTTCATTGTCCAGAAACGTATGCATGCCCTTACCGTAACCCCACGCCACCACATGGGACTCTGTTCACAAAGTTGACATCAACAAACCGCTCTCCCACATGACAGTTCTCCAGCGTGCCAGTGGTCATCGAAGGTGAGCATTTGCCCACTGAAGTCGGTTACGATGCTGATCTGCAGTCAGGTCAAGACCTTGTTGAGGAAGACAAGCACACAGATGAGCTTCCCTGAGACAGTTTCTGACTATTTGTACAGAAAGGCTTCAGTTGTGCAAACTCACAGCTTCATCAGCTCTCCGGATGGCTGGTCTCAGACGATCCCACAGCTTCATCAGCTCTCCGGATGGCTGGTCTCAGACGATCCCACAGGTGAAGAAGCCGGGTGTGGAAGTCCTGGGCTGGCATGATTACATGTGGTCTGCGGTTGTGAGGCCGGTTGGACGTACTGCCAAATTCTCTAAAACGATGGACATTCCTGCAGTCAGCATGCCAATTGCACACTCCCTCAAAACTGGCATTGTGTTGTGTGACAAAACTGCACATTCTAGAGTGGCCTTTTATTGTGCCCAGCACAAGGTGCACCTGTGTAATGATCATGCTGTTTAATCAGTTTTTTGATATGCCACACCTGTCAGGTGGATTAATTATCTTGGAAAAGGAGAAATGCTCACTAACAGGGATGTAAACAAATTTGTGTACAGAATTTGAGAGAAATAAGCGTTTTGTGCACATGGAACATTTCTGGGATCTTATTTCAGCTCATGAAACATGGGACCAACATTTTTCATGACAGGGTTATATTTTTGTTCAATATAAATTAATTTATGATTTAATTCATATACATAATGTAAAGGATGATTCATATTCCTATTTGCATGCTGTTGAGACTGAAATAAAGTATATTATAAATACACATTATAAAGACATTAGAAAACGTAAAAAATTTAGAGAGAAAAATACATTGCCCAGAGAGGTTAGGAGACAAGAACATTTTAATCTGAGCAATTAATATCGCAGATTTTATTTGGCTGAATTCTAATATTATAGGTCGAAAGAGAGAAGTCTGAACTTCCCTTAGAAAAAAACATGTCAAATTTGCAGTTTCACATGAAAATCTCCTTTTTATTTCCACTTATCTTTTTACGAAGAGGCACGGCCTATTAAAACCAGATCAATACATTTATTTTAACTCATCAATATCTCAACATTTCAAAATGTCAATGTATCAATACCTTGATTATAATGTGATGATTTGACTACTAACCAAATTGAATTCACAAACTTAACAAAAATAAACTGAGAAACACCAAAAAGTGTATCTTGAGCATAATGTGCTAGAAGACACATTAACCTAATAATTTTTTTTTACATTTCATTTAATTCATTTTTTCTCCACATTTCTCACCAAAACACTGTGAAAAGTGTGATGAAGTGCAAAATCAGTGTCAAAAGTCACGGTAATTAAAAATGTAAAAAGACTTCTGCCCTCTCCTCAGTCGAGCATTACAGCGAGACATTAATTTAACAAAGTACAGGGGAGCCAAATAACAGCTGTGGGGAAGAAAAATGACAGATATCTGCTCAATTCCCTAAATGTGCCTTTTGTATAACAGTAATAATCATATTTCATGCTGTCATTTTCTATTTAATTGCTCACCCCGATGGTTGGCTTCCCAGCAATCGTCGGTACCCCTACTGAGCTCAGTGCGAGGGTAGAGAGACATATACACAGATTCGACGGAAGGGAGTTCTCATTTTAGGTAGCGGCGCCAGGAGCTCTTGACAAGTAAATTTTTCCTTCAATTATGCTATTTTGTGATTGTATGCAAATGCTTGACTATTTTTCATTGTATGCAAAGGGGTGTATGGTCAATTATACTAATGGGAAATGTACAGTAAGCAAGGCATGGGGTTGGACCAACACACCAAAACGTGTTCATTTGCTTGTTATTCAGGACAAAACGCTATTTCACATGCTCACAACTTAGATTATGAATAACTTATAAATAATTGTGCATTCATTGTATGTTCTCTAGTATGTTGAAGCCTTATGATTGCAGTAGGAAGCGATGTCATACATTCTGAACATTCAGCTAATCAAGTTAGTTGTCAAAACTGAGAAATTCACAGAAAATATCCTGATTGAACACAAAGCCTTCACAGCTCTTTGATCAAATCTTTTCCACCTTTTCTCTCTTTCTCTTCTCCTGTGGTCAACCCACGTCACCCCCTCAGGTAGAGTCATAGTCTACCCTGTAACACTCCAAGGGTGCTATTTTCCTTGCAAACCCACATGCGCTATGAGTAAACACACCGTAATATTTTGAATAAACTGATACCGTAGCTCAAAATGGTATTGTGTGTACTGTATGTATTCGTATGTATACTTAAACTCTGGTTAAACAACATTTTAATAGAATAGGATCCCTTAGTCCACTGAGGGCAACTTGTATTCTAAGCCTGTTCAAGGGGGTAGATACCAACCCACTGATACAGGGTCAGATCTTTTTTTATCTAACTAACGCTTCTCTTAAAATGCTAACGCTTCTCCCATTAACATGTGGGCCAGCGTCGGCGGCCTCTCATAGGCGCCCGCGGATTCTCTCTCCCTCAGAAATGCTCTTTTAGCGTTTCGCTGACAGGCGACGCTTGGCTCTGTGCTTAATTAAAGGGAAAAACATGGCCTCCAACTGGCGTTAGTCGCACCCAGCCTGCATAATGGGAGATAATTAACTTCCTCCATCATCGCTTCACTTCAAAGGACAGGTTTGAGGGAGCCCTCCATATTCACGCGCACACACACATGCACGCACGCACGCACACACCTACACACAAAAGTTACATCTTTGGATCCCTGAAAATATTGCTTGTTTTCTGTGAGTTTGGAGTGGGTTAGAAGTGTGTTGAACACACAGTTGCACACAGGCACTTGCTCACGCATGACATTTAAAACATGCTAATTTAGGGAATATTGACTTCTATAGTTTTCTGGGGAATAGTCACTTTCATTTTCCCAATGTTCTCCGTCAAACCCCAGTGCCAGAAAACCATTTTTAAGGTGCGATCTGGGATTGGTACATCCATTTTTTTCACTTTTGAATGAATGATAATAGCATGTAAGAGCTAAACGCCGTCGCTAAAGAGAGCCCCATCACCTGCCCAGCCCGGACGAGATATCAAAGGAAGAATTCGGCAAGAGATGAAGCCTTGAGAACACATAATTGCAAAAGGAATAACACAGGGTGAAATGTTATTACAAGCCTAGTGTTGATTTAAGACTGGGCTGTTATAGGAGAGAACCTGTGTGGGGGTCTGCTAGACAGCCTTTCTCGCACACACACACACACACACACACACACACACACACACACACACACACACACACACACACACACACACACACACACACACACACACACACACACACACACACACACACACACACACACACACACACACACACACACACACACACACACACACACACACACACACACACAGTAGAAGGAGAAGGAAGGGGGTATTAAAGGGTCTACACTAGCAGGAAGGGTGTGAGGTTGTCATGAAGTGCTGTAAATCGTGGCGTGTGGCCTGACACAGTGGGTTCCGTCACGCCGGTGTGCATTACTATCCGCAAGGCCAATGTGTGTGTGTGCGTTCATGTATGTGTTTATCTGGGACTCCCTTTAGTGCGATGTCGCAAGCAGCCAATCATTTCTTCCACTCTAATTAGCACACATGTAAATCCAGGGAGCGTCCATCCAGGGGCCCAACCGTGATGTGGTAACTTTTCACCATGCGGGAGGGGTTTGTGCGTGTGTTTCCTGGTGCGAGGGGATGATGTTGTCCAAACATTGTCAGCTATGAGATGAGTCAGACTCTTCATCGGACAGGACCCTCCAAACCCAACCCCCACTTTACCGTCAGTTGCCTTAACCCCCCCACTCCCTGCCACCAGCCCCACAATTCACCTTCCATCATGGCCGCCACACCAGACAAAGGTCAATATTCCGAAAGCCCATTGACCGAGAGGCAGGGAACCGGGATTAATTTCCTATTCGGATTGGAGGGGATGGGGGAAGGAGAGGGGGCGTGATACACCTGATGTGACAGGCCGTTGCCTCTCCTTTTGGCACTTCTGGGTAAAGGACGATGAAGGGAGGGAGGGATGGAGGAAAGGGGGGGTGGACAGACAGGAAAAATAAACAGATGAATAAATAACAGGGAAAGGCAAACAGAGCCCAGCCATCATTCTGATTTAGCCGGGCCTCGTTGCTCGCTGCCCGCTCACAGCTGGGAGGTTCATGGTAACTTAAAGTAACGCTGTCCCCCCGGATATTTCCCACACCTTGGCGGAGCGAGCCGAGCTCATGTGGCAGATGTCAACTTTCAGGAAGCTTTAGTCATGTTTGGAGCGAGCGCCGAGGAGGAGGGGCAGGAAGGAGAAACAACTGACTTAAAGAATCTGTCACGAACATAAGCTTGACTTTAGACAAAAGATATTGAAGAATGTACCAAATCAATTTCAATGAACAAAGCTTGTAAGTTGTACTGAGAATTTGAAACGAAACGGGTTAAACCAAAACAGGAAACAATTGATGTTGTTGATCATATATATTTTAGAAAGAAATTGGGGGCGGAGGGGGGGGGTTGAAAAAGGAGGAGAACGTGTGTGGCACAGCACCACCAGCAGACCCCCCCGCTGGAGCTCAATAAAACACCAGCAGACCCCCCCGCTGGAGCTCAATAAAACACCAGCAGACACATTGGGACTTGATGTGGAGGGACAAGTAGGGAGAAATGGCAGAGGAAACAACCCCCAGCACAATGTCAAATCTCTCTCGCTTTCTCTGTCTCATATGGACAAACAGGAACATTTCTCTCTCTCCCTCTACCTCCATCTGTCTGTCTGTGTGTATCGTTCACTTGTTTTTCCTAAGTGCACTTACAAGGACACAGAGAGGAGGTAAAGTGAACAGTGAAGTATTGAAATTTCATGAGCCATAAGTTATGTTTCTCTCTAACCTCTACACAGCAAATTTGAGATCAGAATTTTAACACCCACAGTGTTAAATATAACACTTTCTTAGAAATTACAGTACTAGTCAAAAGTTTGGACACACCTGGATAACACATATGGATTCATGTAGTATCTAAAAATGTGTTAAACAAATCAAAATATATTTTAGATTCTTCAAAGTATCCACCCTTTGCCTTGATGAAAGCGTTGCACACTCTTGGCATTCTCTCAACTAGCTTCACCTGTAATGCTTTTCCATCAGCCTTGAAGGAGTTCCCACATATGCTGAGCACTTGTTGGCTGTTTTTCATTCACTATGTGGTCCAACTCATCCCAAACCATCTCAATTGGGTTGAGATGGTTTGGGACATTCATTTGGGCACAGAAGACAAACAGTTTTTTACTTTATTTTTAAAGCTGCCCAGAGTGGATGTTGTTTTTATTTTCAGAAGCAACTCATTCCACTCTGAGGCTCCAGTATACAAGAAAGTAGCTTTCCCAGCATTACTCCTGAACCTGCATAAGCACACATTAGGAACACCTGATCTGGTGCTTTGATTGTGTGCATCCCTAACTCAGGGAAAGTACTCAGTTAGATATCTGGGCACAGAACCATAAAAACTTCTGTAAACCAAATCTAGTCTAATCTGGGATACCCTAGCCTCAACAGGCAGCCATTTGAGTTCCTGAAAGCAGCTCCTGCCTATGTAAGAATGTGGACTCACCTTCAATACTACCCTGATCAGCTTATTCTAGGCTATTTGGAGCTTCCCCGTCATAAGCTTAAGAAGTAGTAGCATAGTCAAAATGGCATTGAATGAGGGCAGTGGCTGGCACTTTCATGGAGTCCTTGTCAAGCAGCTTGGACTTTCTAGACAACAACTTAGTCCTGGCAATAGCCTTCCCTAGCACTTTAGTGGCCATGCTCACACCTACCAAGCTTTCATCAGGGATGCATCCCAGGTAGCTAACATAGATTTTAGAAGTCAGCACCTCACGCCCTAACTCCACTCTGATTTCAGAGGACCTACTCAGTTGCCTCAGTTTTACCTAAGTGCAGAGATTATTATTTCCAAGCCATTTGCTAATGTTAGTAAGCTCTGTACTAAGTATGCTCTCCAACATACTTTTACTTTTGTGAGACACTAGAAGTGTCAAGTAATCCATATAAAGGACAAACATCTTTCATATCGTTAATATACAGTAATAACAGTAGTGGCCCAAACACACTCCTCTGCGGTACGCCACAACTCATTGGTTTTGCCTGAGACAGTGAACCATTAAGCTCTACTACTTACTCCCTACCTGATAAATACCCATCCTAGAGGGATACTGCTAACCCCAGTGCCTCCAGTTTGGAGACAAGGAGACAGTGGTTAACTGTATCAAAGGCCTTCTGTAGGTCAAGCAGTACCATTCAACAGATACAGTTGAAGTCGGAAGTTTACATAGCATAGTTGGTTTAGCCACGGAAAAAGACAGGAGCCTTCCCGCTAGCCAAGATTGGCTGAGATAATGAATAGGCTGAACATGCCAATATATGAATTCTGATTGGTCTGCCATGTAGCATGCTTCTGTCTATAACATGAGCTGATCAGTATGTGAAGATAATCCTTTCTATCATGGCTTTTTTAAATACAGTTGAAGCCGGAGGTTTACATACACTTAGGTTGGAGTCATTAATACTCATTTTTCAACCACTCCATACATTTCTTGTTAACAAACTACAGTTTTGGCATGTCGATTTGGACATCTACTTTGTGCATGACACAAGTAATTTTTCCAAAAATTGTTTACAGACAGATTATTTCACTTATAATTCAGTGTATCACAATTCCAGTGGGTCAGAAGTGTACATACACTAAGTTGACTGTGCCTGTAAACAGCTTGGAATATTCCAGAAAATGTTGTCATGGCTTTAGAAGCTTCTGATAGGCTAATTGACATCATTTGAGTCAATTGGAGGTGTACCTGTGGATGTATTTCAAGGCCTACCTTCAAACTCAGTGCCTCTGCTTGGCATCATGAGAACATCCAAATAAATCAGCCAAAAAAGTGTACACCTCCACAAGTCTGGTTCATCCTTGGGAGCAATTTCCAAACGCCTGAAGGTACCACGTTCATCTGTACAAACAATAGTACGCAAGTATAAACACCATGGGACCACGCAACCGACATACCGCTCAGGAAGGAGACATGTTCTGTCTCCTAGAGATGAACGTACTTTGGTGCGAAAAGTGCAAATCAATCCCAGAACAACAGCAAAGGACCTTGTGAAGATGCTGGAGGAAACAGGTACAAAAGTATCTATATCCACAGTAAAACGAGTCCTATCAGCAAGGAAGAAGCCACTGCTCCAAAAACCGCCCAAAACATACCAGACTACGGTTTGCAACTGCACATGGGGACAAAGATTGTGCTTTTTGGAGAAATGTCCTCTGGTCTGATGAAACAAAAATCTAACTGTTTGGCAATAATGTTATGTTTGGAGGAAAAAGAGGGATGCTTGCAAGCTGAAGAACACCATCCCAACCATGAAGCACAGGGGTGGCAGCATCATGTTGTGGGGGTGCTTTGCTGCATGAGGGACTGGTGCACTTAACAAAATAGATGCCATCATGAGGCAGGACAATAATGTGGATATATTGAAGCAACATCTCAAGACATCAGTCAGGAATTTAAAGCTTGGTTGCAAATGGGTCTTCCAAATGGAAAATGACCCCAAGCATACTTCCAAAGTTGACAACAAAGTCAAGGTATTGGAGTGGCCATCACAAAGCCCTGACCTCAATCCCATAGAACATTTGTGGGCAGAACTGAAAAAGCGTGTGCGAGCAAGGAGGCCTACAAACCTGACTCTGTTACACCAGCTCTGTCAGGATAATGGGCAAAAAAACACCCAACTTATTGTGGAATGCTTGTGGAAGGCTACCCGAGCGTTTGACCCAAGTTAAACAATTTAAAGGCAATGCTTCCGAATACTAATTGAGTGTATGTAAACTTCTGACCCACTGGGAATGTGATGAAAGAAATAAAAGCTGAAATAAATCATTCTCTCTACTATTATTCTGACATTTCACATTCCTAAAATAAAGTGGTGATCCTAACTGACCTAAGACAGGGAATGTTTACAAGGATTAAATGTCAGGAATTGTGAAAAACTGAGTTTAAATGTATTTGGCTAAGGTGTATGTAAACTTCCGACTTCAACTGTATTTCCCTCATCAGTCTCTTTCCTGATGAAGTCAGTCAAGTATGTTTTTCTAAAACCTGGCTGAAAATCATACATCCGACTTAGTTTGTTGACATATTAATACATTTGCTCATGTACAACTCTCTCCTGGATCTTTGATGTTATACTGAGGATGGATACAGGCCTATAATTCCCAGGGTCAGACTATGACCCTTTCTTATACAGAGGTATAACTTTATCATGTTTCATGTCCCTGGGAAAGATGTCTTGTTCAAGAGAGATTAATGATATGTGTAATACAAGGGGCAATTTGCTCAGCAGAATCTTTAAGAAACCTTGCAGGAATATTATCCAGGCCTGTGGCTTTGGAGCATTTAAGCTCTGCTAGCATACTGGCTATTTTGGCTGTTGCTACCTTTGCAAAATAAATAGTTTGGCTGAACCCCTAACTAATAGTTATTGACTTGGTTGTTTCCATACAAAACAGAACTGGTGGGCAGCTTGCTAACCAGCTTGCTGGCAACAAAAGTAAAAAAAGAGTTGAATTCATTGGTAACCTCTGATTTTTCATATACCATCTCCCCCCTGATGTTCAGACCAATACTGTTTAGTTTGTTTTGGTAGTACTATTACAGACTACTTCCTTAATAAATTATTTCCAAAGCTTTTTAGGGTCATTTCTGTTCTCAATCATTTTTTCAGCAAAGTAACTCCTGTTAGCTCATCCATCCTGCTCTGTGCTTAATTTCTGTGACGTTTATATAGGACAAAATCAGGCTGCTCATTTCTTAAAGGCCCATTGCCTTGCTTGGATAGATTCTAGAATCTCATGATTAAACCAAGGACTAGATCTCTGCTTTACCCTGACCCGTCTAATGGGAGCCATCACATTCACCACATCAAGGAATCTACATTTAAAGGCTTCCCAGGCACTGTCTACAACTACACTATCCAGCACAGGTGACCAGTCAATTTTACCCACTCTCTCCCTAAACATTTCAACATTTCAAAATGTTTTGAGTCCTCTGATTCTAACAGTTCTGTAACACTTAAATATATATTTGAAAACCCTCCTTGTGTAAAATGTAATAAAATTATCACTGATTCCATATACTATTACTCCACTCTGCGATATTTTGGATTCATTAGACACCAATATTAAGTCAATCGTACTTTTCACATACCCTGGTGGGATCTTTTATCATTTGGGTCAAGGCAGGTGATCTACAGAAGTGCATAAATATATTGTGGTTTGGGCTATCGTTTTTGCAGACAGTATTGAAATCCCAGTATTGAAATCCCTTAACAAAATGATTTCCTTCACCAGGGAATCATTCAAGTTTGACAACACAATTTCGAGACTTTCATAGAATGCATTCTGATTGGGCGGCCTGTAACTCACCCCCAACAAAATCGGCTTGGTTTTGGGAAGGCAGATTTCCAGCCAGACAATCTCCAGATCAACGCATAAATCCGATCTGACGTTATAAGCAATGTCCGATCTTACAAAGGCACATATCCCCCCACTGCTCCGTTTTCGATCCATCCTGAGAGTAATTGCCTATCTCAATTCCTGAGTCACAAACAGATGAATTCTACCATGTCTCTGTAAAACAGAAGACATCCACCTCTGATTTGCGAACCGAGAGGCGTATATCATCAATCTTCGGTAGTAGGCTTCGGACCTTTAAGTGCACAAAATGTAAACCCGATTCACTTGTAACTCTTGCCTCCCTCTGCACTACCATCCTCCTGCTGCGCTGCCTCCGGTGGCCTCTCTGCCGTCATGGAGTACCCCCCCCCCCCCACCCGGTGCCATCTACATCCTAGGTAAATCCTCTGGTCCCACTCCACCTTCAATGCTCACATACCCATCGGGTACAACACAGACAGCAAAGATAAGTTTCATTGACCCCATGCCCAAAGCTAGGATCACTGCATTTAAGATGAATCCACTGCGCGCATTCCAAACATACCAGACCTTTGCTGTTAATCTAGTGTTTGCAGGAGGAACATGGGTGCATAGGCCATTTGATGGTGTTGGTGATAAACTGAGGTCCAGGGCATTGATGGATATCCCCCGATAAGAGAAGGCATAGAGTTATTATAAGATCTCCACCATTCATTTGAGTTTTCAGACTGGCTTTCGATGATCGTTTTGATTTGTGCCAAGGTGTTATGAAAGTTTGGTATATAACATTCCTTCCAAACCCAAAGTGTTGGATACCATCAAAAGTATTGGCATAGTTTGCAGATGCGATTATTTCCAGTGATATTTAAAACAAAGTAAAAGTGCTGCCACCATGCTGAACTTGCCGGATCGCCATCTTGTCCTTTAACTGTATTTCAAAGTACTATAACAGGGGAATAACTGAACTAATGATTTGCTACCTTCACTTTGTGAGTCATAGATAAAGACCAGGGTTGTGTTCAGTTGGCACTTGCACTAGGACAAACATCTTAACGCTCCCTGCAGAACCAAGTCCAGTAGTGTTCACACAAGGTTAGATTCTGGGTTGCCAAGATTATTTGGCACGAAACAGGAAAAAACAAGCATTCTTATTGGACACTTACTTCCTGTGTTTCAAATGATTTTCCTATGCCTACTGATTGAGGCCCTCTAAAAGATCTCCCACAGTTTCTGGTTGAGTAAGTGTGTGTGTGTGTGTGTGTGTGTGTGTGTGTGTGTGTGTGTGTGTGTGTGTGTGTGTGTGTGTGTGTGTGTGTGTGTGTGTGTGTGTGTGTGTGTGTGTGTGTGCCTGCGTGTGCCTGCGTGTGTCTGCGTGTGTGTGTGTCAGCCTTTGAACTTGATATTTTGACATGTGTACTACTAGCCACACTTTAATACATTTAATCCCCATTCAACCACTGTACACACACCTCTAGTGTGCTGTTCAGGGCCGCTAACACACTGTAAATATTTGACCAGATCAGTTCTAATAGACTGGTGGAACATCAGTCCGGGTAAACATTTATTTTGTGCACATTCTCACATACACAGATGCACACATACACAAGTCTCTACAGAGTCATCCTGGTGTAGTTGAAGGAAGGATAGATTTGTTTAGCAAATTGCTGCTCTGTGTGAGATGACAAGAGTAGCCTGCATCTGCAGTAAATAATCTTCTATTATATTTTTGACACACTCACAATCCCACCCCCACACGCACACCAGCACACACACAAAGCTTGTTACAGCGGGGCAATTCAGTTCTGTATCGGATTTGAAATTGCGTCTAAACACAACATGCCGTCTGCAATCCACAGCCTGACTGGAAATAGCGCATTGCCTCTTCCCCCCTTCTCTTTAGTGAGGGATATAATAGCATACAAGTACTGAGAACAAAGGGAGAGGAGTCAAACTTGAAAGAAAACATTACAGCATAATCATAGTACTTCTGCTATTCCTCTTTCAAATATATCAAAGCAATAAGAGAGAGAGAGAAGAAGAGAGAAAAAAAAACTGTCAAGCTTCTAGAACAATCTGTTTCAAATGGAACAGAAAATTGTTTCCAATTTTTCCTCTTCCACCAATGATTTGGAGCTATCTAGAAGAACCCCTCTGGAAAAAAAATTAACTCATCCAATTTAGAACATATCTGAAGCCCCAATTACAAGTAATTACGTATTTTTCGCTCTCAACATAGTGAAATGATTTGGTTCGTTCTTATGAAGGGGTCTGGTTTGACTCAACAGAGACAACTGCTTCTGCTCTGAGTTAGTCCATTGAAGGGGTTGTGAGGATCTTTTGGAGAAAAAAAAGAGGGAAGGGGAGAGGGAAGGAGAGAAAGATGGAGGGAGAAGCGGACGTGTTGGCCATAAATGATGAAGGTGGTATTGAGACGAGACGACGGTGCGTGCCTCGGCGGCCGTTTGGCGTGACCCACATTAGGGCGATAAAATAAATAAGGGTTTGAGAGGTGTTTGTCTGTGTGTGTAGCTGGAATTTCAACAAGGGAAACCATCAACCAGCCAAGCACTTTCACTGCATACCAGTTCAGCCTGGACTCCAGGGTTTGAAAACACAACACGGAAATTAGAATCTGTCCCTAATTGATCAAACGTGTGGGCCCCACAGTTAAGCGAAAACACCTTTTATGTGAAGATTTGCTCTTATTTGCTTCTTGGATACTTCCATTCCATTCTCTCGTAATATTTATTGTATTCTCCTGTCTTATTTCCAATCAGTGTAATCAGATGGAGAAAACTAACTGCCCTTTTATGATGTTTGCATAACCCCCCCCCCCCCCAAAAAAAACCTTAAAGGCCAAGCCTGACCTTAAAGGCCAAGCCTCTACACCCTTTTCTCCAAACGAACAACAAGTAGATAGTATGACAAGGGCAACCACTTCAAAATATCCTTTGTGAGTTAAGAGCAGGGGATTTCCAACCTTTTTAAACCCAGGGACAACTATTTCACACCTGAGAAGTAAGTAAGGCCTCACCTCCAAAGCAGAGGGACAGCCCTCGAACATCCAAGTGGATCGGCAAAGTGTAAGATAGATAGTGCGTAAGGCATCGCATAAAAACTCACAGCGCGGAAGAGAAGTGTTCGAGTAAAGTTGACATTTGCAAACCCAGTGCGCTGGGTAACACTAGGAATATCTGGTCATATAAATAGCATAATGCTAATACAGGAACTCAGTCAGATCAAAGCGAAGCTCCTACCAATATGTAGGCACAGCACAGTGCATATACATCACCACATACAGGCATTCAAGCTGTGAGCGTTCGTGTTTCAATCATTTGCCAACAAATGCCTTTTCAATGCTTGGCCTTCTCAACAACAGCAAACACGCTGCTGGCTGTGCTAAAGAGGAGAGGATGGAGAGGAAAAAAACGGAACAGAAGAAATCAAAGACGTTCCGTCACCTGGGAAAGAGCCATAGGATAAAAGCAACATTGTTTTGAAGGTCACGTGACCCCTGTCACACTCACATCAACAAAAGCCCTGGGATGCTGAGGCGTTTGTAGAGCATCGATCTATCACACACACACGCATACTTACAAGCATACATACGCACGCACACACACACAAACCTCCTCCCACTCACCATCGCTTCTGATCGTCAACACTACACAAATACAGTTCCAATCCACCTGCTCTTGTTTGATGGCCTGCACTCACACATGACAACGCATTGATTTTTTACCCCTCTACCACTCTCGGCACATAAGAAAAAAACCATTAGGCCGACACTTCTCGTTTCCATTGACTGACAGGTCTGACGGGCCGAGGCTTTTCGCCCGGGTGCTTGACTGGCAGCTCGACACTTAAACAAGCTCTCCAGTTGCTATAATAGTTTAAAACACTTTCAATTACCCGAGTCAAACACATCCAGCAGACGAGCGCTCAGGTTGTTCTCTCTGAAGCACTCCCACCGGCCCCCACCCCCCCCATTGTACTGTATATGAGCCAACTTTGCTTACTGAATACTATTCATTTTGACGACAATATGGAAAAGGGAAGCCATGGTTCGCAAACAAGATTTTAAGAGTCAGAAATAGGATTTAATAATAACAATATCGGTGATAGTAGGCTGGCAAAGTCACAGCCCTTGATGCAGTTTCCCTTAGTTCAACTGAATTATATCTTTAATTCATATTTTGTGGAGAGAGAGAGAGAGAGAGAGAGAGAGAGAGAGAGAGAGAAAGAGAGATCAGTATAGCAAACGGTTCCTGACAGAAATTAGTGCCATTTCCAGGCTTTAGCTATGCTTTTAAGTAGTTGCTCTCTCAACTGAAAATGTTTCAACATTATGGTGAAAGTATACCCATTTAGCTGCTGATTATGTCCTCCCTCCCTCCCTCACACAGCTCATTTTGCAAGCTCACCAACAACCTAATGAAGAATCCTCATATATAGTGTTTTAGAGATTTCACTAATAAAGAACGTTGTAAAACATTCATAATGGTCTAAGGATTTCCCCCCAAAATACCCAAAAGAGCTGCTATTAAATCTGTTAGACATTGGGCATGTGTTGGAGTTAGGCATTTTATTATTGCCAGATAAGTTTTCAGATAACATTGTGTCTTGTCTTATATAATTTGTCAACCGCTAGCATGTTGATGATGCCCTGTGACAGAATGTATTAAAGGGAGAACTTGATTTGCAGAATGCAGTAGTCTAAGGTTTTTTTTTTGTTTGGAAATGAACGGCTTAATATGGTTTTATATGATTCATGTGACGCAACATCTTGCTTGCATCACAGAGATCATATTCACATTGCACCGTTGTGTCTTTTAAATATGCCATTGACTAATGAAGTGCTCACAAAATGCAGATGAAGGAAAATAATAGAACATTGACTTCCTTTATGAGTTTCCTTCATCTCAGTCAAGGAAATCTTTAGAAAATCTATTTTGCCCAAGTGCAATATATCTCTGCGCGTTATTGTCAACGGCACAGAATAAGGCAATTAGCAATTCCAAAAGACTCCAAAAAGGTCACGGAATACATTCACTGGTTTGACTACATGTCAGATCTAAGGTTACAGAGCAAGAAGGGTCCAAGATCCTGAGCACAAACTGTCCGTATTCGAATACCATACTTGCATCCTAAATAGTAGGCCGCTTGAGCATGCGAACAAAATAAGGTTTAATAGTATGCAACATTTCAAAAATCAAGTATACTTTAAATGCCCGGATGTCTTACTCTTTTCGGCTTTGATCAATTAGCTATTGGGATACGCTACCGAAATAAAAGAATGTGAAAATAGAGTATGTGAATTTTCAAAAATGTAGGCTAAGTAGTTTTTGTTCTCCTTAAAATGATCAGAATATTGCATCGTAGACTATATCTTTGAAAACAGAAGTATTTTTTTATTTTATTTTTTTACCCAAAATGGATTTCTGTTATCTCATTGAAGTGTTTCTTGTTCTCTTGGCCTTCATCAGAGCTTTTAAACGAAATACTAAACCATCTTTTTAGTTCTTAATGTGTTGGGATGTGGCTGCGCTTTTGATGTTATGTTAATCAGGCCTTTTGATTTGAACACATGGATTGTTTTAGTTATGTAGGCTAGGCTACCTATTTAATTATTTAATTTATGGATCAAGCCTTAGCAGTCATTCTGATCTAATTCCCAGTTATCAGTGCTTTAGTTTATTATGTTGCTGTCCAGCGGTTCTGAATTTGTGATACACACAACTGTCAATGTTTTTCTGTGCAATAGCCTTTTGATTTAAACATTTCAAACGTTTTGGTGTGTGTATTAGGCTATTGATTTATGTATATATGTTACAATAGTTTGATTTCACTAATAAATACTGTATATTGAAATGGTACCAAATGATCAGTATCTGTCTTCAGTCATTTTTAAATAGGATAGATGGGCTATGGTATAAGTAGAATGTGATTGTCTGCCTATAACCAGCCCGAGTAGGCCTATAACTCATTCTTATTCTATTCAGAGTTTAGAGAAATTAATCTAATTGGAAATGAGCTATTATCAGGCTGGTTATTATCAGGCTGGTTATTATCAGGCTGGTTAATGTGATGCATGTCTGTTGAATTTAGAAAAATCCACCCCATTCAGCCCCACCCCACCTACCAGTCAGGAGCCACTACTTTGTTGCGGAAGTGGCATGCTGCATACTTTTTACTACACGGTACGTGCTAAATAGTATGCAACTATGAGTACATAGTATGCAGTTTAAGTATATAGTACGCTAGTCTGGGTATTCGGACACAACCAATGTATTTTAAATAGACTGCAACTTTGTGTACATTCATTCCACTGGCTTTTGTATCTAACCCAATTTATAACCATAGTGAATTAAATGTTTTATATATTTTTCAGGATATTGAAGAAATACAAATGGATCAGCTCGTGTATTACATATTCCTTCTATTTCTAAATTAAGATTAAATATACAAGACAATGGGGAGATGTTTATACTTTTAACAAAAATAATCATACTAATTAAAATGATCAATTTTAAATTGCGTAAAAGCCTAAGTTTGTGAAGTGGTAAAATAATCTTGACAGAAAAAAATAACAAAGCCAAGAACCTATGGGTGCAATATGAGTGAGTCATGAGTCAACACAGATAAGACTGTGATACATACACAATATAAAGTGCATTTGGAAAGTATTCAGACCCTTCACTTTTTCCACATTTTGTTACGTTACAGCCTTATTCTAAAATAAAATAAATTCTGTCATCAATCTACACACAATACCCCATAATGTCAAAGTGAAAACAGGTTTTTAGAAATATTTGCAAATGTATTACAAATTATAAACAGAAATACCTTATTTAAATAACTATTCAGACCCTTTGCAATGAGACTCGAAATTGAGCTTAGGTCGAAATTGAGCTCAGGTGCATCCTGTTTCCATTGATCATGCTTGACATTAGACATGGACATGATTTGGAAAGGCGCACACCTGTCTATATAAGGGCCCACAGTTGACAGTGCATGTGAGAGAAAAAACCAAGCCAGAAGGTCGAAGGAATTGTCTGTAGAGCTCCAAGACAAGATTGTGTCGCGGCACAGATCTGGGGAAGGGTACCAAAACAATTCTGAGCATTGAAGGTCCCCAAGAACACAGAGGGCTCAGTCATTCTTAAATGGAAGAGGTTTGAAACGAATGGCTGTGCAGAGACGCTCCCCATCCAACCTGACAGATCTTGAGAGGATCTGCAGAGAAGAATGGGGTAAATCCCCAAATACAGGTGTGCCAAGCTTGTAGCGTCATAGTAAAGGGACAGAATACTTACGGAAGTGTAATGTTTCATTTGATACATTTTCACCCCAAACATTTTTCAAATGTTTCTTTGTCATTATGCGGTATTGTGTGTAGCTTGATGAGGGAAACAAAACAATGTAATCCATTTTAGAAGAACGTAACCTAACAAAATGTGGAAAAAGTCTAGGGGTCTAAATAATTTCCGAACGCACTGTATATGACCATATCAAGTCCCGTCATGGATCTAGTGAAATAAGAATATCATAACAATAATAAATACCCACATGAAGTGTATCCCAGAGTGTATACATACAGTATAAAACATCAGATGCAGGATGAGAAATAAAAGTGATTGACTCACAATCCACAAAGTACACTCATACAGACTTCTCTTGTGTGAAATTCCTAGGTGAAGGAAGACACAAAGTAAATGATGCGGCTAGTGAGTGAAACTGCCTGTGATGGTTTCCACAAAATGGCAGCCATCATCTTCATCATCTCCTGGGGTGATTGCCAGACACCATGATCGTGCTCCTGCCCAAGCTAAAATGATGAGTCCAGATTCAACCCTCAGTGGGATACAAACATCACCCACCACTCACAAAACTTCACTCACACACACAAACTTTGTATGGGCCAAAAGCGAATAATTATATGTAATTATATATGTCTTCAGAAAGAATTCATACCCCTTGACTTATTCCACATTTTGTTGTTTTACAGCCTGAATTCAAAATTGATTAAATCTTTTTTTTCAACCACCTACCCCATAATAACAAAGTGAAAATGTGTTTTTAGACATTTTTTCAAATGTATTGAAAATGAAATACAGAGCAATTAAAAAAAAAATGAAACTACCCAGACTCTGCCTAGAGCTGGCCATGCGACCAAACTGAGCAACCGCACAAGAAGGACCTTGGGCAGGGAGGTGACCAAGAACCCAATGATCACTCTGACAAGAACTACTGATATCCTTGACTGAGATGGGAGAGCTTGCCAGAAGGACAACAGTCTACACAGTACTTCACCAATCTGGGCTTAATGGGAGACTGGCCAGACTGAAGCCACAACTGAGAAAAAGGCACATGACAGCACGCCTGGAGTTTGCACCAAGGCACATGCAAGACTCTGAGAGCAGAAGGCAAAATATTCTGTGGTCTGATGAGACAACAATTTAACTCTTTGGCCTGAATGCAAAGCTCTATGTCTGGAGAAATCGAGGCACAGCTCATCACCCGTTGAAAACCATCCCTACCGTGAAGCATGGTGGTGGCAGCATCATGCTATGGGAATGATTTTCAGGGAACAATGAGTGGAGCCAAATACAGGCAAATCTTTGATGAGAACCTGCTTTAAAGTCCAAATGATCTTAGACTGGGGGCAACGATTCACGTTCCAACAGGACAATGACCCCAAGCACACAGCCAAAGTGACACTGGAATTCCTTCAGAACAATAATTTGAAAGTCCTTGAGTGGCCCAGCCAAAGCCCAGACTTGAATCCCATTACAAATCTGTGTAAAGACTTGAAGATTGCTGTTCACCGCCGTTCCCCATCTAACTTTACAGAGCTTGGAAAATCTGCAAGGAAGAATGGGAGAAAATCCCCAAATCCAGATGTGCAAAGCTTATACAGACAAACCCAAGACAACTCAAAGCTGTAATCGCCTCCAAAAGTGCTTCTACAAAGTATAAGACTCAGGGGAAAGAATACTTATGTAAATTATATATTTCTGTATTTCATTTGCAAAAAAAATCGAAAAACATGTTTTCACTTTGTCATTATTGAGTTTTGTGTGTAAATGGGTGAGAATTTTTTTTATGAATCTATTTTGAATTCAGGCTGCAACACAACAAAAACTTTCTGAAGGCACTGTATATATACACTAAGACTTTCCTGTCATTGCAACAGTAAAACACTGTAGAATGCACAGTAAAATATCACACACATGTTTTACAGCATTCATGCTGTAGATTGCACTGAATTATGGGTAAAATGCTTTAAAATACTGTTATTAACTGTAATTGGAAGCCTCCTGTAAAAATAACTAACATACTGTATTTATTTTACAGTAATAGATTATGCCTACTGTAGATTAAAATGATCAGTTTCAGGCGCCAACGTCGTGCGAGACACATAAAGCTCAGGCTATTTTAGTAAATATCTTCTGTGATAGGCTACAGCTGTGGCTCGCAGGTGGAGCACACAATGTGGTTTCTGGTATGTGTAACATGCGTCCGTCAACCCCCCCCCCCCCCAAAAAAAAAACATTGTACCAGTAATATATGGGTCATATCTTTTTAACTACTGAAAACATGCCATTTCTCTCTAGTAATGGTGAAAACATACCTGTCAATTATTATCTGGGTGATGTTTTTCTAGGTTGCACAACAAGATACTGTATTTACGAGCAAATATGTCAACTTGAGCTAGCTAGGTTAGCAAAGAAAACATGCCGTAATTTAACATTGGCTAACAATAAATATGCTTATAAACAAGTAGCAGGGATGCTGTAATATATATTTACAGTAAGAAAATAGTACTGTAAAATATATTACAGCATCTCTGCTGTAAAACAGCCATACCCCGTTCAAATGACCTTAAATATTTTGTCTTGCCCATTCACACTCTGAATGGCATCCATACACAATCCATGTCTCAATTGTCTCAAGGCTTAAAAATCTTCTTTTAACCTCTTTCCTTCCCTTCATCTACACTGATTGAAGTGGAATTAACAACTAACATCAATAAGGGATCATAGATTTCACCTGGATTTCCCTGGTCAGTCTATGTCATGGAACAAGAAGGTGTCCTTCTTTACTTTACATTACTTTGCATCTAAAAACAATGCAGTTTTGAAACGTCCTCCTTTGAGGCAAATCCTACTACCCAAATGCAGGCAAAGACACTACTAAGTAAGTGTACACTCAAGTTGTTGGGGACTAATCGGCAGACATGACCGCTCGGCCATGTTCTATCGCTTCGACTACATTGTTAGGTTAAACACCAGACAGATCCGAATCAGGAAAAAATCAATTGGTGTTGTTCCAGTGAGACAGGTGTGTAGGGGGTGCATCGGTCTCATAGGGAGTCACTTTATTTGGCAGGTCCTTAGCTTTTTTGTGCCGTGGCGCCTGCGACTGCTGACCTGGATAGAGACGAGCTCCAGGGAGAGAGCAGAGGGAATCTGTCACCTAGCTCTTTGACTGCCTAGCAGGAGGCCCTCTGAGAGATGTTCCATTCAAATTCCATTCTCCTCTCGCTTTTTTTACAGTGTAATTGGAATATGAAAAAAAACATGACTTGACAATATTTTATGAAGACAACACAGAGCAACATTCTTTGCTGTCACACTCGATGTTACACCTAACAGCAGACCCGGCTTGTTTCAATGGCTACTCTGTAACCGCATTACTTAACACCCTCAATCACATTACATTTTAGACACTACCACATATCTCAGCCATAGTAAGTATGGGGCGGCAAGTAGCCTAGTGGTTAGCGCGTCGGGCCAGTAACCGGAAGGTTGCTAAATCGAATCCCGAGCTGACAAGGTAAAAATGTGTCGTTCTGCCCCTGAACAAGGCAGTTAACCCACTGTTCCTAGGCCATCATTGAAAATAAGAATTTGTTTTTAACTGACTTGCATGGTGAAATTAAAAAAGGACATTTTTCCTCAATCAAGTAACACCCCACACCACTTCTAATTTACTTTACCACACCACATACAGCACATTCACATCCCTTGACCTTTCCTACGTTTTGTTACGTTACAGTTTTTCTTTATTTTGACTATTTTCTACATTGTAGAATAATAGTGAAGACACCAAAACTATGAAATAACACATATGGGACCAAGTAGTAATAAAAAAAAGTGTTATACAAATCAAAATATATTTTATATTTGAGATTCTTCAAATAGCCACCCTTTGACTTGATGACAGCTATGCACACTCTTGGCATTCTCTCAACCAGCTTCACCTGGAATACTTTTCCAACAGTCTTGAAGGAGTTCCCACGTATGCTGAGCATTTGTTGGTCTCTTTTCCTTCACTCTGCTGTCCGACTCATCTCTTGTTGGTTGAGGTCGGGGGATTGTGGAGGCCAGGTCATCTGATGCAGCACTCCATCACTCCAGCACTCTATGGGTCATTGTCCTGTTGAAAAACAAATGATAGTCCCACTAAGCCCAAACCAGATGGGATGGCGTATCGCTGCAGAATGCTGTGGTAAGCATGCTGGTTATGTGTGTCTTGAATTCTAAAATAAGTCACTGACAGTGTCACCAGCAAAGCACCCCCACACCATAACACCTCCCCCTCCATGCTTTATGGTGGGAAATACACATGCGGAGATCATCCATTCACCCACACCGCATCTTACAAAGACACAGCGGTTGGAACCACAAATTTCCACTGGTCTTATGTCCATTGCTCGTGTTTCTTGGCCCAAGCAAGTTTCTTCTTATTATTGGTGTCCTTTAGTAGTGGTTTCTTTGCAGCAATTCGACCTTGAAGGCCTGATTCACACAGTCTTGAACTCTGTAAAAGCATTTATTTGGGCTACAATTTCTGAGGCTGGTAACTCTTATGAACTTATCCTCTGCAGCAGAGGTAACTCTGGTCTTCCATTCCTGTGGCGGTCCTCATCAGAGCCAGTTTCATCATAGCACTTGATGGTTATTGTGACTGCACTTGAAGAAACTTTCAAAGTTCTTGAAATTTTCCGGATTGACTGACCTTCAAGTCTTAAAGTAATGATGGACTGTCATTTTTCTTTGCTTATTTGAGCTGTCGTGCCATAATAAGGACTTGGTATTTTACCAAATAGGGCTATCTTCTGTATACCTTGTCACAACACAACTGATTGGCTCAAACGCATTAACGCATTAATTCCACAAATTCACTTTTAAGAAGGCACACCTGTTTATTGAAATGCATTCCAGGTGACTACCTCATGAAGCTGGTTTAGAGAATGCCAAGAGCATGCAAAGCTGTGATCAAAGCAAAGGGTGCCTATTTGAAGAATCTCAAATATAAAACACTTTTTTGGTTACCACATGATTCCATATGTGTTATTTCATAGTGTTGATGTCTTCACTATTATTCTACAACGTAGAAAACAATTTAAATTAAGAAAAACCCTTGAATGAGTAGGTGTTCTAAAACTTTTGACCGGTAGTGTAAGAATTCACACCCTCTACTTTTTAAATAACATTTAAAAAAATGATTTAACCTTTATTTAAGTACTTTACTCAGTACTTTGCTGAATCACCTTTGGCAGCAATTAAAAGCCTTGAGTATTCTTGGGTATGACGCTACAAGCTTGGCACATCTGTATTTGGAGAGTTTCTCCCATTCTCCTCTGCAGATCCTGTGAAGCTCTGTCAGATTGGATGAGGAGCTTCGCTGCACAGCTACTTTCAGGTCTCTCTAGAGATGTTCGATTGGGTTCAAGTCTGGGCTTGAACCCAGAAACTTGTCCCGAAGGCACTCCTGCGTTGTCTTGGCTGTGTGCTTAGGGGCGTTGTCCTGTTTGAAGGTGAACCTTCACCCCAGTCTGAGGTCCTGAGTGCTCTGGAGCAGGTTTTCATCAAGGATCTCTCTGCACTTTGCTCCGTTCATCTTTCCCTCGATTCTGACTAGTCTTCCCGTCCCTGCCGCTGAAAAACATGCCCAAGGCATGATGCTGCCACCACCACGCATCACCGTAGGAATGATGCCAGGTTTCCTCCAGAAGAGATGCTTGGCATTCCGGCCAAAGAGTTAAATTTTGGTTTCATCATACCAGAGAATCTTGTTTCTCATGGTCTGAGAGTCTTTACGAGTCTTTACGGCACCTCCAAATAGGCTGTTATGTGCTTTTTACTGAGGAGTGGCTTCCGTCTGGCCACTCTACAATAAAGGCCTGATTGGTGGAGTGCTGCATTGATGGTTGTCCTTCAGGAAGGTTCTCCCAGCTCCACAGAGGAACTCTGTAGGTCTGTCAGAGTAACCATTGGGTTCTTGGTCACCTCCCTGACCAAGGCCCTTCTCCCCCGATTGCTAAGTTTGGCAGGGTGGCCAGCTCTAGGAAGTCTTGGTGGTTCTAAACTTCTTCCATTTAAGAATGATGGACGGCAATCTATTCTTGGGGACCTTCAATGCTGCAGACAATTTTTGGTACCCTTCCCCAGATCTGTGCCTCGACACAATCCTGTCTCGGAGCTCTACGGACAATTCCTTCCACCTCATGTCTTGGTTTTGCTCTGACATACATGGTCAACTGTGGGAGCTTATATAGACAGGTGTGTGCCTTTCCAAATCATGTCCAATTAAATGTACCACAGGTGGACTCCAATCAAGTTGTAGAAACACTCTCAAGCATGATCAATGAAAACAGGATGCACCTGAGCTCAATTTCAAGTCTCATAGCAAATGGTCTGAATACTTACGTAAATAAGGTATTTCAGTTTTTTATTTTAAAGAAATTTGCAAAAATTTCCAAAAACCTGTTTTTGCTTTGTCATTATGAGGTATTGAGTAGATTGATAAAAAAAAATACATATTTAATACATTTTATAATAAGGCTGTAACGTAACAAAATGTGGAAAAAGTCAAGGGGTCTGAATACTTTCCAAATTAACTGTATATTGGACTTCAGAGGTAAATTCACACACAGTAAATGATGAAAACCGATAGATGGGACTCATAATTTCCTCTCTTTGGATTTTTACTCAACCAGGATGTCATAATGTTGCTCTGCTTTTATTCTGTATGTGTACACGTTTGACTATACTTGTGAGTAGCAGAATTCCTCGCAAGAATAGTAAACAAACTCAAATTCAGAGAAGTGAGGACATTTTGCCGGTCCTCACTTTTAAAAAGGCTATATTAGGCTTAGGGGTTAGGTTAGGGGTTAAGGTTAGGGAAAATGGGATTTTAAATGGGACTGTGTGTGGATGTGTGTGTTATTTATTTTTTGGACATAAAAGACTATAAAAACACCAGCAAATCAGCCTCAAGTGATTTTCATTTTGGAATCCATTCCAAAGTATACCCACGCATAGTAGAGAGATTTGATCATATACAAATGTAAGCAAGGTTTGAAATTGTGATGTTTTGGTCAAATATTATATCTGTCTCGGCTTCTTGAGGTCTTCAAATGATTTGTAATTATGTTCCGGCCCCCTAACCATCTGCTCACAAAAACAATTGGCCCGCGGCTGAATCGATCTACGATCCCTGTTGTAGGGTATGAGATTCTTTGTGACCCCCCACTTTTCCAACCCCGACCCCTCTGCCCCAACCATCTCTCTTCATCATTACACCTCCCTCATCTCTTCACTGTTTTGCTAGTGTGTGTCTCCTGTTTCTTGGGAAAAAGGGGAGATTACTGTTGTAGCGGAGGCCCAAGGTGCTGCTGGTGATGCTAGATAATCGCACGTAAACAAACGGAGCCTCAGGATAAGTCCCGTCAACGCCGGACTCGTTCTAGCTCTCAAACAGCAAGACTGTGGAACGATAAAGACCATGAGGAGTAAAAACAGAAAACATCGGGTAATGTATGGCAAGCGAACTAAAGAGACTGAAGCACCCCCCCCCAAAAAAAATGTTGTAGAAGAAATCTGACCCATAATCCTTTTTATAAAATTGGCAATTCTCTGAAGCACCCTGTATTAAGTTTATAGCTCTCTTAAGTTTGGTCTCGAGGATTGAATGGGAGTGGTAGGCTGTGCTGACATGGCAACACTAAATAAATGGTTACATTTTCCATTTTTGACATGGTCACACAAAATAAATGGTAAAATATATATACTGTATATACACAGTCAGATCCATCATTATTGTCACCCTTGATAAAGATGAGCAAATAAAACTGTCTAAAATAAATAATATAAAACGGGATATTATGTTGTTTTATACCAATACAATTGTTCAGAGAAAGAGTTTTTGTTGAACAAATAATAAAAACATGTTTATTTTATAGAGCTCTTTGACCACACACACCAGTGGTGGGTTTGGTGTCAACATAAGGATGCATAAGCACAAAAGAACGCCATACTTACTGTAAAACATCTTTGATGTTATGGGGCTATTTTGTTTCCACTGGTCCTAGGGCTCTGATGGTGGATCATTGATGTTATGGGGCTATTTTGTTTCCACTGGTCCTAGGGCTCTGATGGTGGATCATTGATGTTATGGGGCTATTTTGTTTCCACTGGTCCTAGGGCTCTGATGGTGGATCATTGATGTTATGGGGCTATTTTGTTTCCACTGGTCCTAGGGCTCTGATGGTGGATCATTGATGTTATGGGGCTATTTTGTTTCCACTGGTCCTAGGGCTCTTGTTAAGGTCAACTGCATCATGCACTTTGCCAAGTACCAGGACATTTAAGCCAAAAACCTGGTTGCCTCTGCCAGGAGGCTGAAACTTGGCCGCAAGTGGATCTTCCAGCAAGAACAATAACCCCAAGCACACATCAAAATCCACAAAGAAATGGTTAATTGGTCACAAAATCTAATTTTGCAATGGCCAGCTCAGTCTCCGGACTTGAACCCCATTGAAAACCTGTGATTTGAATTGAAGAGGGCAGTCCATAAGCGCAAACGAAGGATATCAAGGATCTGGAAAGATCCTGTATGGAGGAATGGTCAAGATCCCTCCCAATGTGTTCTCCAATCTCATAAAATGTTTTATAAAAAGGTTCAGTGCCATTATTCTCGCAAGCTGGTGGATTGAAAGGTATTCAAAACAGGGTTGGCAATCATTCTGACCCCTATCTTTCGAGAAAGAAAAAAAAAGTATTACAATGAAATTATATAATTTCCCAATTTGTTTTAGCATATAATATAGCTCAGTATTTGCATTATTTATTTTAATACAGTCGTTATTGGTAATCTTTATCAAGGGTGTCAATCATTTTGGACCCCAACTGTATATATACAGTGAGTAGACCAAACATTAGGAACACCTTCCTAATATTGAGAACAGCCTCAATTCTTCGGGGCATGGGCTTTACAAGGTGTCGAAAGATTTCCACAGGGATGCTGACCCATGTTGACTCCGATGCGTCCCACAGTTGTGTCAAGTTGGCTGGATGTCCTTTGGGTAGTGGACCATTCTAGATACACATTTGAAACTGTTTAGCATGAAAAACACAGCACCTTTGCAGTTATTGACACAAAGCCTGGCAGCTATTACCATACCCCATTCAAAGGCACTTACAAGTACACAATCTATTTCTCAATTGTCTCAAGGTTTAAAAATCCTTCTTTAACACAGATTCAAGTGGATTTAACAAGTGACATCAATAAGGGATCATTGCTTTCACCTGGATTTACCTGGTAAGTCTATATCATGGAAAGAGCAGGTGTTCTTAATGTTTCGTATACTCAGTGTAATATGCATGCATTAATAACACATTTCAAAAGGAGAAGCTGTTTTGTTCAAAGCAAAAAGCATATGCCTTTTAATATAAATCAATAACCTCAATTAAGGTTTGTTTCATACGCTGTAATTACCATGAGGTCATAGCGCATTATTCAAAGTCACTTCAATTTACCACATTGTAAAAAGACAGGACAGATGGAGGAAACTGAATAATGAACATATACTTATTTGCAACACACGAAGATACTTTCTGTATTTCTTACTAAGTACGTCATGTTCAGCAACCCCTTGAGTAGGCTACTGTTTACAAAAATTGTGACTGGACCGGTGTCGGTTTGATAAAATTATGAGTGGGTGTCTGTCTAATCACAATCCCTTCTTTGTCTACCCATAAAGGCTCTTTACGGCAAGGACATTTCTTTTAAATACTGCCATATGCAAATCCTTGCATGCAATTAGCATTTGTAAGTATTTCAACCCCCCATATTTATTGGATTTTCAGGGCACGCTGATCATTGATTTATGCGCTCCTGGCAATCATATTTCCATATTTGTACGATTTTAACGACGGTAATAATTCAAGGATCTGCGGGCATAATCTTTGAACGAAATGCCTAATTACATCCTCAAAGCATCATCATTTTGCCAGGGTGTCCAGACAAAAAATAGTGTGAAGAAGGTGTGCGTGTGTGTGTGTTTTTCTCTTCAATGCCTGAGTATAAAGAGGACTACTTTTTTCCCCACTCTCTCCCAAATACCTTTCACTTCTGCTCTACTTAAATAAAGAGGACTTAGAACTGTAGCCTAACACTTTATTCATCGTGACACTCCTTCATGACAACGTCAATCATAGGGGTTGAGGAGATTCTATTCTGTGATGCACAAACTGTCCTCCACCTTTCCACACTCACATCCAATGTTATCTCCCTCCTCTTCCCCAACCTAACAGTGAACGTTTCCCCCGTTTGCCACATTGCTTCATTTGAGTTGACACGATGTATGTGCTCTCCAATGACAGAAATACAGGCAAATATCAAAATATCATAATAAAGAGAGGCTGACATCTACCAGTGTTTTTGGTCAACAACATCAGGGAAATGTGTCCTCTGTCTGTAGACACGGCCTTAGAGACCATTTCACCAATTCCTTTTGTTGTGTAAACGTTAATAAAGAGGAAAGAAAAATAAACCGTCATGAAATAATCTTTCACTGGGTAAGAAATGAAAGTCAATTCTACGACTATATTTACATCGGATCATAGTAATCAAAAGTTATCATATACAGTACAAATTGTTATGATGTGTATGTCGTTTATTTGAGTGCTTATACAGTATTTCATGAAATATCGTTCTACCATCAAATAAAGAAGACACCAATTAATAGCTCTCATTGGCCACATACTGTACCAGAGCAGTTTAGGGAAGACAACCACACAATGAGGGCAATTAATAATCCCTTCTCCCCCCTCTCAATATTCTAATGATAAAAAGATGATCAAGCGAGGTTAATATCTACGGAATATGCATAATTTATATGGCCTGGTACAAAATACTCTTCTGTCGCGGTGCTGCTGCTCATTCACTCGGCTAATTCATTGGAATAAAGTGTCCCAAAGGGTGTGTATGTAATCACCCTTAATCCCACATTGATCTGAGAGAGAAGGAGCAAAAGAGAGGAAGAGGGGGAAAGCTTTCTGTCATACTGGGACAAGCCCTTGCTGAGGTAGGTTTATGCGATTGCAAGGAATAATTTATGACTGTGATTCCTTCGGAGGTTTTAATATCTGTGATTAAAGAAATTAGGCTAACGTGAGTCTGATTTTCGAATGTGTAAAGCTTTGAAATGTTGCTGCTACTACCAATATTTAAAAAATATATTTTTACTCAAGATAATAACAATAATAGTAATAATAATGTTAACAACTAATAATTCATTTCAGACAAATGTGCTATAAATACCCTATTATGACTTTACAGCAAATATATTTAAAAAAATGTTATTCAATTCAGTATTTAATATCACGAATATGGTTTAAAAAATAGAAATAGTACTGAGGCTTCTGTTTTTCTATCTTTAAAATAGAATCACTAAATAAATAATTTGTTCATCTTATTTGCATGTTGCTAAAATAAGTCCCTGATATTCTGCTAGGCCAGCTTTTTGTGTTTGTTTGTCTGAAGGGTTATCAGTGTTAACGTGTCTACCTGATACTATTCATTCACTACACACTGATTTGAATAGGTTCTCGTAGTGTGTGTGTGTGTGTGTGTGTGTGTGTGTGTGTGTGTGTGTGTGTGTGTGTGTGTGTGTGTGTGTGTGTGTGTGTGTGTGTGTGTGTGTTACCTGATCTGGCCAGTGTCTCCAAGGCTTCATCTCAGCCACAGAGCGAGAGAGAAAGTGAGAGTGAGCGAGAGAGCAGCCGAAGTCCCTGGATCCGTTGGGAGATAACTGGAACACTGTGGAAATCCAGCCAGGAATCGTTCTCAACTGATCGAGACAGACAGACATTCATAGAAACCTCTATCCACGCCACACATAATGTGTTGGCTGTTTAAGAGTTTGTGCTGCTTTCAAGTGTTGCATGTGAAAATTGGAGTGTTTAAAATCATCGTTCCTTCTCTTTACCAATATAGTGTGAATACACCTTTTGAAATCAGACCATAATTCCCAAGCACATTTAACAAAACATTTGTTTAATACACATATAGGAATATTTCTGTTCAGATGCTATGCTTGTATATAATGTTCAGTATTGTGAATAAAGAATTGTAAATATCCTGATACTCACATTATCAATGTCTGTATCCAACCATTTGTGAAGACCATGGGTCACAAAAATCTGCAAATAAAACAAGCATAAACATTACATATATTAAAAAAATCAACACCGCAAGGTTTCTGCCAAATCTATTAGATAAATCACATTATCTGTATTTTAGAATACATTGATGTCTACATATCAAATTGTGAGAAACAGTATCTCTCTATGTTGGAGTCATCCTGTGCAATGCATACGGTGAAACGGATTTCCGTAAAACCCCATGGTCGTGTGTTTCATTTATTTATTTCATTGATTGAATGGTTGATTCATTTGAAGGGGGAACGTACACAGCCATCGGCACTTTAACTACAGTCCAGACCTCTCAAGCCTGTAAGGTAGGGTCTAGGAAACCATACATCACGTACACACACGTCATTATCAGCCCTGCTAATATTACCCCCTTACTCCTCTTTATTAAACTAGCATTGGGGACTCATTATGCTGTGGTCTTTGTCCTTATTGTAATTGCCCTCTCGGCATGGCTGTCCTCTCCTACTCTGTGACGGCTAGTGGGCAGTAGGCTACATCAGCACTATACTACACCAGCGGAGGTCTCTAAGGGAAACCAAGTGCATGACCACCTCCACCACCCCTCCAGGGACCCCGCAGCAGCCCAGTCAAAGTAGTGTCGGGAGGGACTCGAGACTCCATTGCTCCCCCTTTCCCGGTTCTCCCTGGTTCATCAAACTAGCAAGAAGGAGATGGACTCTGGTGCAATGGTGTTCATCAGGGTGGAGCTCAGTTTTTATTGATTTAAATGGATGAACTGAGAAAGAAAAAAAACTTTGTTTTCTATGCATACAATTCTATTAAAATCATTCAAACGACATGAATTGGAACAGGAATGACAGCAAATATCTTAAAATTCTAATTACACATCTCTTAATTAAGGTTTGCTTTGCTGTTTACAATTTCCACTGAATTATGTTTTCCCCTTTTCAGCATAGTGAATTTAACATCTTTACTATATTTTCTAATGATATAACTCAAGGTTCTTTCTGCTTTTACCACTCTTAAATATGTTTATAAATGTGTGACGTGCGATAACTGTATACAACTACAGTGAAAATGAAACTTGAGGACAGAAACACAAATTGTACAATAAACATGAATAATACCTGATGTATGCTGTTTATTGTTGTATGCTTATTCCAAGTATCCAGTGTGTTCTATGAGAACTGTATTATCAAATCAGAAATCCCTCTAAGGGACAGACATAAGTATTTCGGAAAGTTGTACAGTACATACACTACTTGGCCAAAGGTATATGGACACCAGTTTCAAATGAGTGGACTGACAGGTGTATAAAATCGAGCACACAGCCATGCAATCTGGATAGACAAACATTGTACTACAATGGCCCTTACTGAAGAGCTCAGTGACTTCCAACGTGGCAACATCATAGGATGCCACCTTCCAACAAGTCAGTTCATCAAATTTCGGCCCTGCTAGAGCTGCCCCGGTCAACTGTAAGTGCTGTTATTGTGAATTGGAAACGTCAGCCACAAAGTGGTAGGCCACACAATCGTACAGAACGGTGCCGCCGAGTGCTGAAGCGAGTAGTGCATAAAAATTGTCTGTCCTTGTCTGTCCTCGGTTGCAATACTCACTACAGAGTTCCAAACTGCCTCAAGGAAGCAATGTCAACGCAAGAACTGTTCGTCGGGAGAATCATGAAATGGGTTTCCATGGCCAAGCAGCCGCACACAAGCCTAAGATCACCATGCGCAATGCCAAGCGTCAGCCGGAGGGGTGTAAAGCTTGCCGCCATTGGACTCGGGAGCAGTGAAAACGCGTTCTCTGGAGTGATAAATCACGCTTTACCATCTGCCAGTCCGACGGACTAATCTGGGTTTGGCAGATGCCAGGAGAACGCTACCTGCCCGAATGCATAGTGCCAACTGTAAAGCTTGGTGGAGGAGGAATAATGGTCTGGGGCTATATTTCATGGATCGGGCTAGGCCCCTTAGTTCCAGTGAAGGGATATCTTAACGCTACAGCATATAATTCTGTGATTCCAACACAGAATTGCTTCCAACTTTGTGGCAACAGTTTGGGGAAGGCCTTTTCCTGTTTCAGCATGACAATGCCCCCGGTGCACAAAGCGAGGTCCATACAGAAATGGTTTGTCAAAATCGATGAGGAAGAACTTGACTGGCATGCACAGTCAAGTCCTTCCGCACCAAACTTGACTGACCCCAACCCCATCGAACACCTTTGGGATGAATTGGAACGCTGACTGCGAGCCAGGACTAATCGACCAACATCAGTGCCCAACCTCACTAATGCCTGTGGCTGAATGGAAGCAATTCCCTGCATGTTACAACATCTAGTGGAAAGCCTTCCCAGAAGAATAGAGGCTGTTAAAACAGCAAAGGGGGGACCAACTCCATATTAATGCCCATGATTTTGTAATGAGATGTAGTGTATGTTTATATTCTCCATGCTGCTTGAAAAGTCACTGGCGCCATCTACTGAGCACATTCGTCCAAATATAATCCAACAACATCAAGTCCACCACAACTTTCCTTAATTGGGAAATAATTGCATATCTTTCAAAGGAGATCTCATTCCCTTCGCCTTATCATTTATTTAACTTTTCCTTTTTTCTAAGAGAAAAAAAGGGGAGAAGAAACTTAAATATGTAATTTTTCCTTACCATTTGAGGCAAAAGAACATACAATTTGTGCAAATACTGTGCCTCAATTAAGGGGAGGGAAGACAAGGCTTGACCAATTATCCCATGGAAGAGTGGGAGTCTCTTGGGTTTGGGGGGGAGCAGTATATCTCCACGTTCCACTGAAGTGTTATGGCGTGTTAGCACCTCAGCTACTGAACATATTGTAGACTTATGAGAGTAGCAAGGGCCAATAGAGGTGTGAAAGAAAAAGGCGTAATTGAGATGTGCTGGCTAGTATAGAAGCCACAAATAAAACTGTGAAACTGTGTGCTAGCATGTTAGTATTTCTGCTTTTCATTGCAAGTTTGAAGTTTGAGAGCTTCTTGTGTTACCAAATTGCTTAGAAACATAAACTAGTCAGTCCAGAACTTACATTAAAGAATATCTATTAGACAGAAAGCAACATATCTTTTACTTGTTTGTAATGTTCAAATATTATTTATTTTAGATTACCTCATACAATTACCTCATACAATTAGAATGATTTTGGAGAACTACACAATTACAGCAGTATGCTATTTTTAATGCACAATGTCCAATTGGCACCGAAGCTTGATGACTGAGTCTGGTCAGTCCATTATAGCTTTTATACAGTCCTCTACACTTGTGTCTGCAGGAGGATTAAGGGTTGGGGTCCATGTTCTTAGTCATAACTACACATCTGAAGAAAGGACTATGACCTAGCCTACATTTTCAACAGGGTTTTAATCCATGTGAGTCAATATTGACCTCGTCATGCTTACAACTAAAACACACGCAATCGGGCAACATAACTTAGCTTCTATTTAAACATCTATCCCTATCATTTGGCTTTTAAAATAGATAAGGAATCAACCCACAACCAGACACTACAGTTTATCTTCCTTCACTCCAAGTGTAATTTTCGTCTGTTGTACTCCTAAACTGTTCAAGAGTCAGTGGGCGATCACTAAGGAGGCAGTTTATCAGGGTTAGAGAGGTGTCCCCTCTCCAGTCTGGCTAGTATAACACAAAGTAATCTTTTTAGGGTTGTATCTGAGCTTTATCATAGTCTCCTCGCATCAATGGCCCTAGGGCCTTGTTTGTCCTTCGACCATACCCTTTGCCTCTGTCACATTCAGCTTCCCCATTTTCTCTGCACACTCTGATTCAAGAGGACGGCAGTTGTTCTGTTGTATGTGGTTTAGGGCTACAACAAAAGCCTGCACAACCAGTAGTACTCCAGGAGAAGGGTTGTCCACCCTGATCAAGGCATGTTGGATTAGAGCTCAACTTCACATGCTTTGTAAACAACAGGTGTAAACTAACAGTGAAATGCTTACTTACTACAGGCCCTTCCCAACAATAAAGAATACAATCAAAAATAAAATAATAAAAGATAAAAAATAGCAACACAAGGAATTAATACACCATAAGCAATGATAGCTTGGCTATATACACAGGGTACCAGTACCGAGTCTATGTGCAGGGGCACGAGGAAATTGAGGTAGATATGTACATGTAGGTGTAAAGTGACTAGGCAACAGGATAGATAGACAGTAGCAGCCGCATATGTGATGAGTGTGTAAGTGTGTGTGTGTGTGTGTGTGTGTGCGTGTGTGTGGCGAATGTGTGCCTGTGTGTTACGTGTAATGTGTAAGTGTGTGTGTGTAGGAGCGTCAGTGTATGTGTGAGTGTGTGGGGGGAGTCCAGCGTGTGCATAGTGTGCATGCATAAGGCACTAACACCACTGAAGTATATCAAGACGAAGAGGGATGGCGAAATGGCTAGTATTATCAACGGAGGAGGAGTAAGGTCCATGGCCAAAGAGCTCTATTTTCATGTTGTAACATCTGCTTCCAGCTCACACTCTCAAACACATAGATCCCCTGAACGCAGCTCACTTTCCAGCTCACACTCTCAAACACATAGATCCCCTGAACGCAGCTCACTCTCCAGATCCCAATCACCTGAATTCTGATCATCTGTTCACACACCGGTACGTCATTTACTCACATTATTTAGTTCAGTTCTTTGCACCCCATCATTGTGAGGTATTGTTTGTTTTGGTACACATTCTATTCAGAGCGCTGTTCATTTCTGTATTAGTCCTCCTGTGTATCATAGTTTTTGGCGATCCTCACAAACAACTTTCTTTTGCCTATTCCCTGCCTGTTCTTTTGCTATCAGATTTCCTGTCATCAACCTCTTGCCTGATCTCCCGGACTACATTATTAGCCTTTTTCCCTGCCTGTACTGTTACCTTTTTGGATTACCTGTGTATGACCTTCTGCCTGTCCCTGGACCCTGCCATCTGCCTCCTCCTGTGGTCCTTTACTAAACAAGCACCTGCTGCGCATGATGTCTCCCATCATACTCATTATACATGTAATCTGACCAAAACACCAGTTCCAATCCAAGTGCCAAGGCCGGTTAGCAAAATCCAGGCATTTACATTTGTTGGATGACATGAAAATAGATATCTTTGGCAAAGCATACCAGTGGTCCTCAGATCCTCAAAAGGTTCTACAGCTGCACCATCGAGAGCATCCTGACGGGTTGCATCACTGCCTGGTATGGCAACTGCTCGGCCTCTGACCGCAAGGCACTACAGAGGGTAGTGTGTACAGCCCAGTATATCACTGGGGCCAAGCTTCCTGCCATCCAGGACCTCTATACCAGGCGGTGTCAGAGGGAGGCACTAAAAATTGTCAAAGACTCCAGCCACCCTAGTCGTAGACTGTTCTCTCTGCTACCACACGGCAAGCGGTACCGGAGCCAAGAAGTCCAAGAGACTTCTAAACAGCTTCTACCCCCAAGCCATAAGACTCCTGAACATCTAATCAAATGACTACCCAGAGTATTTGCATTGCTCCCCTCCCTCTTTTTACACTGATGCTGCTACTCTCTGTTATTATCTATGCATAGTCACTTTAATAACTCTATCTACATGTACATATAACCTCAATTTCCTTGACTAACCAGTGCTCCCGCACATTGACTCTGTACCAGTAGCCCCTGTATATATCCTCGCTATTGTTATTTTACTGCTGCTCTTTAATTATTTGTTACTTTTATTTCTGTATTTTTGTTGGTTATTAAGGGCTTGTAAGTAAGCATTTCACTGTAATACCGGTTGTATTCGGCACATGTGACAAATAAAATGTGATTTGATTTGGTGGGTTTGGCGTCGAAATGAAAATGCAAAAGCAGACAATATCCCCATTCCTACTGTAAAATATGGTGGTGGATCTTTTATGTTATGGGGCTATTTTGCTTCCACTGGTCCTAGGGCTCTTGTTAAGGTCAACGGCATCATTAACTCTACCAAGTACCAGGACAATTAAACCAAAAACATGGTTGCCTCTGCCAGGAGGCTGAAACTTGGCCGCAAGTGGATCTTCCAGCAAGAACAATAACCCCAAGCACACATCAAAATCCACAAAGAAATGGTTAATTGGCCACAAAATTAAAATTTTGCAATGGCCAGTTCAGTCCCCGGACTTGAAACCCATTGAAAACCTGTGGTGTGAATTAAACAGGGCAGTCCATAAGCGCAGATGAAGGATATCAAGGATCTGGAAGGATTCCGTATGGAGGAATAGTCTAGGATTCCTCCCAATGTTTTCTGTAACTCATAAAACATTTTTGAAAGAGACTCAGTGCCGCTATCCCCGCAAGGTGAGATATTGAATGGTATTGAAAACAGGGGTGTCACATTTTGACCAATTCCTTTTTGAGAGAAAAACAATCTCTTTGTCTGAGCAATTGTGTTAATTAGTATAAAATAATAATAACAAATTTAGCATTCAATATAGTTCAGTATTTTAATTATTTATTTTATCTTTATGAAGGGTGCCAATAATTGCAGACCCCACTGTATATTAATTATATTCTATTATAAACTGAGTGGTTCGATCCCTGATTGGCTGACAGCCGTGGTATATCAGACCGTATACCACAGGTATGACAAAACATGTATTTCTACTGCTCTAACTACAGTAACCAGTTTATAATAGCAATAAGGCACCTCGGGGGGTTGTGATATATGACCAATATACCACGGCGAAGGGCTCTTCTAATGCACAACGCAACACCTCCTCGGATCTTATTGCTTATTTACATTATATATATTATTTTGTGTACAACGGTGACACTTACTCTCACAAACATATTTAGTTTATGTCGCAGTGGCGAACAATGACAGGATTGGCCATGTTGTCAACTAGCCTATCTGACCCTCCCTCTCCCCACACAACGACCTTAAGCGCTCAGAAGGTCAACCACAGCATCACTGTCCCCAGGCTATAGACCCACTGCTCTGGGTGTGTACAGCAAAAACATGCATATATTTGTTTCTCATCAAATGCAGATGCGACCCAAAAGGGGTTATCGCTGACAGCAAATGATATGACAGTGCAATCGCTCATGCAACACTTGTGAAAGAAAAAAGAAGGGCTTGATAAAAAGCAGGGGATGAGAGAGAGAGATGGATGCAATTGCTGAATTTATTTTGACACATTTTTGGTTTGATTCGAGGCGAATGGAGCTGAATCGCTATCTGCCTTACAATACATGGTTATGAAATGGGATTGAAATGTTTCTGAGGTATGAAATGATTACACACTCCATGTTTGTGTAGGATTTCCTTAATACAGATACATCTTCAAGAGTCTATTGATGCACCCATGCGTCAATCTAACATAATAAACAAATCCCCATCAAAATCGGTCAGTTTAAGCTAGAGATATAATTGTTTTTGCATGGGCTGCGTCTCAACCATCGCATCCACCTATGGGCTCCCGAGTGGCGCAGCGGTCTAAGGCACTGCATCTCAGTGCTAGAGGCGTCAGTAAAGACCCTGGTTCGATTCCAGGCTGTATCACAACCGGACATGATTTGGAGTCCCATAGGGCGGCGCTCAATTGGCCCAGCGTCGTCTTGGTTAGGGTTTGGCCGGGGTAGGCCGTCATTGCAAATAAGAATTTGTTCTTAACTGACTTGCCTAGTTAAATAAAGGTTAAATAAATGTCGGACTCCACATCTGTGGTGTAAAGTGGCAAAGCTACAGCGCTTTGTCATTCTCACAAAAACGTCTATAGCGTCAGAACGATATGACCACTCTATGGAAAGATGAGACTCCCAGGAGCACGGCAAGTGTCACGGGACTCGTCTGAAGGTAACCCAGTACCGGCAAAAAAATGAATGGAAGTTTGGAGATATTTTTGTGATAACAAAAAATATTTGGTTACATATGTGTCCAAAAAACGAAAATATTTCTTATATATTAACTTTCTTATATCTCCTAGATACAGGACAGACACATTTAAATCCTTATTCTTTATGATTATGGTTTCTTCTTCTAATGGGCTGTAGTAATAAAGGCCAAATTCAGGATTATATCAAATAATGGTTTCCACCTTTTTTTTGGATATACCTACAGGTGTCCTAAAATTCCAAATCATATATCTAAATGATCCATGGTATGACCATCTTAAAACAATGCCATATGTTAGCTTAGTAGAACCCCCCCACCCCCCCTTTCAAAGGCTTAGACTTTTAGAGTTAAGTGGGTGTCAACTTTAACGCTTGAATTAGAAAACAACAAACATAAATGCGTTGGTACCATATTAAACTCCCCCCAAAAAGACACATGTTTTATTCTTTTCATGAAAAGTAATTATGTAGAGGATACAATTGCAGGAATAAAACACAATTTGAACTCTTTTTTAATACTGCTTCTCTCTACAATCCTATCATAAAATGACACCGTCACCTCAGGACATCTTTCAATTTGCGCCTTTCTGATGCTCAATCTTACTGCAATAAAGCGTAATACTGCTAATCACTTAGAATATAATAGAATACAACTTTGTCCATCCACCTTACATTAAAACTTCTCCTTAACACTCAATACTGCACCTATAAACTACATTCATATCAGAACGTGTCACCTTCACACATTTGAACAGTAAACCTCATGGATTATTCCATTATTCCACTACAAGCTCACAGAAACCCACCCACTTTCCTCCATGGTATCCCATGATCCTCCCCTGCAAAGCCACCAGGAAATCCTGTCAAGCAGCAGGAAGTCTACTAAAAACTGCCAGCAGATACTAGGCCACCGTTGGCAGATCCTTCGCCTGTATGTCTGCATCTCTACGTGCCGGCTGCTTGCTTGGCCTCTGTGTGGTGAGCCTTCTTAAATGGCCTCTGTGAATTCTAAAGAGGCCCTCACCACTTGCTGTGTGCTGGTATAAGATTGCTAAACGCTGTAACCCTCCCCCTTTTGTAAAATGTATGGTTGCCTGCGTTAAAAGACAGCATGGTATTCGATTGGGTGTATGTCACCTGAAAGACACGTATTAACCTCTCTCCCCGCCGTTGTCTTTTATTTTTATTCAACTCTGCCTGACTGTCTTGAGATCTCTTGTCCCTTTCTGGCACTGTGGAAGTCTCTCTCAAGTGGAGAATTGACTGCACTAATTAAGTCCCTCCACCTTTCCATCCCACTAAATCTTTCGCTTTTTCCACTTTGCTGAGCTTGAATTGTTTATTCCTCCATCAAATATGCATCCTATTAATTAAGGAAAATGATTCCCTGACTGCCAAATATCCTGTGCCAAAGACTGTCAACACAAAAAGCATGCCTGTGAACTTCTAACGAAGGGGCATCTCTTAAAATGTTGAGTTACAGCCTTCAAGAGCTCCGTGTCTACGCGCGAGCGTTCACCCACACTCCCATCACTCCCATCACTCCCACTCGATCCTCTCAGCCAAGCCCTGGAAGTAAGTGGCGGTTTCTTTTTCCTGTGTTTTTTTAACAAGGCTGCACAATGGGCTGACATACGCACTTGACAGGCGAGCGGTGAAATTTTAATTACATACCTACCCCTCATCTTATAATTGCTGTTGTTAATCAGTCATTAACTTCATCCACCCCCCTCGGGGTTCACTTCCTAAATCTCCCTACAACACATTTCAGCTCAATAAATTCCATCGCTCTTTCCTGGCCCCACTGTGTAATTTCATATATTTTTTAAGCTGTCATCTTTTCCCTTTTCACCACAAAAACAGGGGGTATTTGTTATTTGTTCTCTGAGGGGTTGACAGTAACAGGCTTTTAATCATAACTTGCATTTAAACGATCCATCTCAGGTCGATCAAGACGGAAAGTAATTCATGAAGGCGCAGATAAGGGTGCACGATAGGAGTCATTGTGCCCGGGTGCTAGGCTAACATAAGCTCTGAATGATTCCGCACAATGGTGATTGAGCTACAAGGGCCTTCGTCTTTCCCCACCCCTCCCACTCTTCCCTCCATAATTCCAACCTGTCCCACGAGCAAAGGAAAGTTGATATGAGCAAGGATGTACGTGCGACAGACAGTTTATTTGCCTCTCGACAAATCCCACCCCACCCCCCACACCCCACCCCATTGAAAAGAAACAGATGTTTTTTGGGAACTGTCTCCAAGCAAGTCAAACCACTACTTATATTATTCAGAGGGGTGGGGATTCTTCACACTATTTGACCGATACGGCTGTAGCGGTTTATCGTTACAGCGTATGTGAGTGTTCAACTGCCTCTTCTCTTCTACTGGCTGAGGCCTGTTCTTTTTCTGGCACAGCTACTACTCGCTCCAGGAAGTGCTAGAGAAAAAGGTACTGCTAGGTACACTTTGACATTGTTAGCACTTGTAACAAGCGTTTAACACATTTTACACAGATAACACTAAATTAACGAGTTAATGCATACATGAGTAACAACTCAAAAGTACACTGACTGTACAAAACATTAGGAACACCCGGGTCTTTCAATGACATACAGTACCAGACACATTTACTCATTCCAGATTACAGCCCAAATAAATTCAAGTAACAGACACATCTCAACATCAACTGTTCAGAGGAGACTGCGTGAATCAGGCCTTCATGGTCAAATTGCTGCAAAGAAACCACTACTAAAGGACACCCATAAGAAGAAGATACTTGCTTGGGCCAAGAAACACGAGCAATGGACATTAGACCGGTGGAAATCGGTCCTTTGGGCTGAGATTTTTGGTTCCAACCGCCGTGTCTCTGGGAGACGCAGACTAGGCGAATGGATGATCCCCGCATTTGTGGTTCCCACCGTGAAGCATGGAGGAGGAGGTGTGATGGTGTGGGCTGCTTTACTGGTGACTGTACTGGTACTGTACACTGACCAGGTGAAAGTTAGGATCCCATCTTGCTGTTAGTTGTTAATTCCACTTCAAGTCGGTGTAGATGAAGGGGAGGAGAGGAGAGATGTTAATGAATGATTTTCAAGCCTTGAGAGAATTGAGACATGGACTGTGTATGTGTGCCATTCAGAGGCGTATGGTAGTAGGTGCCAGGTGCACCGGTCTGAGTGTGTCGAGAACTGCAACGCAGCTGGGTTTTTCACACAGTTTTCTGTGTGTATCAAGAATGGTCCACCTCCCAAAGGACATCCAGCTAACTTGAGACATCTGTGAGAAGCATTGGAGTCAACATGGGCCAGCATCCCTGTGACACCTTGTATGGTCCATGCCCCAATGAATTGAGGCTGGCAAAAGGGGGTGCAACTTATTATTAGGAAGGTGTTCCTAATATTTTGTACAGTCAATGTATATATACACTGAAGAAAGATATAAACACAATATGCAACAATTTCAAAGATTTTAGTGAGTTACAGTTCATATAAGGAAATTAGTAAATTGAAATGAATTTATTAGGTCCTAATCTATGGACTTAAATTGACTGGGCAGGAGCACAGGCATGGGTGGTCGTGGGAGGGCATAGGCCGGTTGGACATACTGCCAAATTCTCTAAAATGACGTTGGACGCGTCTTATGGTAGAGAAATGAACATACAGTTCTCTGGCAACAGCTCTGATGGACATTCCTGCATTCAGTATGCAAATTGAATGCGCCCCTCAAAACTTGAGACATCTTTGTCATTGTGTTCTGTGACAAAACTGCACATTTTACAGTGGCCTTTTATTGTTCCCAGCACAAGGTGCACCTGTGTAATGATCATGCTGTTTAATCAGATTCTTGATAAGTCACACCTGTCAGGTGGATGGATTATCTTGGCAAAGGAGAAATGTTCACTAACAGGGATTTAGAGAGAAGCTTTTTGTGCTTATGGAACATTTCTGGGATATTCCAGAACTAGTAGTAACCAACACATACTTAAAGAGAGGAAAAGAGCCATGGAGTGGTGGTGCTGCGGATGGAGAGAGGAAACTTGAACTTCAAAGTCCAGAGTTGTGAAACTGAAGAGGTTGTTGAAATCACGGCCAATAAACCAAAATGTTGTTTTCACTACGTTTAAAGTAAGTGTCATTTGGAGTGCGTATTAGTCGCCTCCATGATCCAAAAGTTACCCGAAGATAAATCAATGAAAATATCAACTTCCTTCTTGCCTTACTTTCACATTCTTTGAAATGCAGTAACTCAGTTAAAGGATACAGATTAAAATACTACAAAACACACAAAGATATTTAGACTGTAAATTAACCCTGCGGCCCATCCCAGACCGAAAAGTTTATCTAGGAACACTAAGAGACGGAAAATAAAGTTACATTCTATTCTATGTGTTACAGCGAACAACGGAAATGTGTCTTCTGACCAAGGGATTGTGTCCCCCCATAAATAACTCTAGAAGAAGAAACGTTGAGAGGAACCAGGCTCAGAGGGAAGACCCATCCTCTTCTGGCTGTACCAGGTAGAAGTTAAGAGTAACTTAGAAGGTGACATCTAGGGTAAACAGGCAGTTGAATCATTCGTTTTGACAGAGAGGGTTCAATCACACTCAAAAGAGTCACTGGTGTGTTAAGAGCGAAGTCATTCAGACATCACAAAGAGTGGCACACCCCATTACTTTAAATACATTATGTATATTGTATTGGCAGACGTAAAACACGGCATTGTCACAGTGCCCCATCATTCAGAACAAATACTGTAGTGTTACAGAGAGAGATTTGAAGCAATGTGCTATAAAGTGAAGAGCCAATGTGCTTAACGTAGAAAGCTTCATGACCTATTCCAGTGGTTCCCAAAGTGGCGTCCGCGGAGGTACTGCAAGGGGTCTACACAATAGATTTATTACATTTTTTTAATCTAATTGTTTTTTGCTAGCATCACATTTTTGACCAGGGATCTATGGAAAAAGTTAAGGGGGTGCAATACAATACAATGTAATATTATTAATCATAATTTATGTTCCCTTAGATGCACATGGGCCTGGGAGGCTCACAGGGATATTGGTATCCACAGTACTCCATCAATTATACTTTTTTCCCAACTCAACTCTTCTTGTATTCCCCCAAACTTGTTTTGAACATAAATCCACTGTACTGTAATTTAAGCTAGAAAACTGTACAAATAAAACAAATCCCTTCCCCTTCGCAAAATGTGTAGAAAAAAAAATAAAAAATGCTTTAAAACTGCAAAATGTTCTCTCTGCCCCAAGGCAAAATGTATAGAATTGCAGGACATTAGCTTTAAAACGGCAAAATGTTCCTTCTGATGCCAGGACGGGGGCTTGTATAGTGCTATTTTCATTGCACTATAAAGTAGGAGTTGTGTTCTGATATTATGAGAGGGTCCCTGGTACATTTTTCTATTACAAAAGGGGTCCCGACACAACAAAAAAGTTTAGGAACCCATGACCTATTCCTTATACCAGGGAACATAGCAATTAAGCACAACAGTCCATGTTAAAAATGAAATGGTTTTCATGGGTTTGCATAACGGAGACATAATTATGGCCGTACTATGGACTAAATAACCATACAAGCTAAAGTCAAACAGGTACAGAAACATATTATTGACTTTATCATTACTGATTACAATGAACAGATTTAGACTGTAATTACAGAAGGTGTACCACACTTTCAGTTGTTAACGTTTGGCTAGAGTGCTCTTTCCATCATGTCATGGCTTTTTAAAAACCTTTAAATAAATCATCATCATCCTTAACTGCCCTTTGTCATCACATGCAAATCACGCCCTACAGCTAACGTGCAATTACAATCAGTGAGCTTAGCTGATTCTCTGAGACAACAGTAGTTAGCCTGTGCCTAGTACAGTACGTGTCCCGTGTGAGAGGTGCTTTTGTGGCTAATGAAGTGTCTGGAAGATGGTGATTGGCGGCTGAGTACCTGTAGATGCAGCAGAGGAGAAACAAAAGGGGTTCCAATTCTGAAGGAAAGTCTTCTAGGGTGTCCATGCAGGCTTTTAGGAAGGAAAATAGAGTAGGTTTGAAAAATGTCCCCTGCTCAGTTCAGAGTTAGATGAAAGTTTGGAAACACTTGCTATGAATACTCTCTTCTAAATATGGGTATGAGAGAAACAGAAACTAAATCTGCATTCCATTCCAAGCTTGCAACATTTGGCCCTTGAAGAATCGTACAGTGAGATTGTCTTTAACAGACAATGTTTCATTGTAACAGCAACTGTTTTATCAGCGTGTAAGTTAACCTATTTTACTTGCATCCTAGTGGGGGACGCAGATAAGAGCACCAGGGGCCGTGACTTATTGGGGTGTCAAGCAGTTGAATAGCATGGATGCACGCTGTAACGGCTGCCGTAGTCGTTCTCCTCCTCAGACGAGGAGGAGCATGGATTGGACCAAGATGCGGATTGGTAAGTATTCATATTTTAATGGGAAAACAACAAACACAACAACCCAACAAACGTGACTAACCTGAAACAGTCCTGTGTGGCCCAAACACTGACACAGGAACAAACACCCACAAAACACAGGTGAAACCCAGGCTGCCTAAGTATGATTCTCAATCAGGGACAACGATTGACAGCTGTCTCTGATTGAGAATCATACCAGGCCGAACACAAAATCCCAACATAGAAAATCAAACCTAGACCAACCCACCCAACTCACGCCCTGACCAACTAAAACAAATACAAAACAAAGGAAAACAGGTCAGGAACGTGACAGAACCCCCCCCTTAAGGTGAGAACTCCGGGCGCACCAGTACAAAGTCTAGGGGAGGGTCTGGGTGGGCGTCTGTCCACGGTGGCGGCTCTGGCGCTGGTCGTGGTCCCCACCCCACCATAGTCAACCCCCGCTTCCGTGGCCTCCTCCCAATATCCACCCTCCATGTCAATCCCACTATTCCAAAGAGCAGTAACAGACTGAGGGGTAGCACCGGACTGAGGGGTAGCACCGGACTGAGGGGCAGCACCGGACTGAGGGGCAGCACCGGACTGAGGGGCAGCACCGGACTGAGGGGCAGCACCGGACTGAGGGGCAGCATCCTGGCTAGCTGAAGGCTCTGGCGGATCCTGGCTGGCGGAAGGCTCTGGCGGATCCTGGCTGGCGGAAGGCTCTGGCGGATCCTGGCTGGCGGAAGGCTCTGGCGGATCCTGGCTGGCGGAAGGCTCTGGCGGATCCTGGCTGGCGGAAGGCTCCGGCGGATCCTGGCTGGCGGAAGGCTCCGGCGGATCCTGGCTGGCGGAAGGCTCCGGCGGATCCTGGCTGGCGGAAGGCTCCGGCGGATCCTGGCTGGCGGAAGGCTCCGGCGGATCCTGGCTGGCTGGCAGCTCCTGGCTGGACGGCTCTGGCTGGTCCTGGCTGGACGGCTCTGGCTGGTCCTGGCTGGACGGCTCTGGCTGGTCCTGGCTGGACGGCTCTGGCTGGTCCTGGCTGGACGGCTCTGGCTGGTCCTGGCTGGACGGCTCTGGCTGGTCCTGGCTGGACGGCTCTGGCTGGTCCTGGCTGGACGGCTCTGGCTGGTCCTGGCTGGACGGCTCTGGCTGGTCCTGGCTGGGCGGCTCTGGCTGGTCCTGGCTGGGCGGCTCTGGCTGGTCCTGGCTGGACGGCTCTGAAGGCTCGGGACAGACGGGCAGCGCTGGGCAGGCAGGCAGTTCAGACAGCGCTGGGAAGGCAGGCAGTTCAGACAGCGCTGGGAAGGCAGGCAGTTCAGACACAGGCTGCGCTGAGCAGGCAAGCAGCGCAGGCGGCGTTGAGCAGACGGCCGACTCTGACCTGCTGAGGCGCACAGTAGGTCTGGTGCGTGGTGCCGGAACTGGAGGCACTGGGCTGGAGACACGCACCACAGGGAGAGTGCGTGGAGGAGGAACAGGGCTCTGGAAATGCACTGGAAGCCTGGTGCGTGGTGTCGGCACTGATGGTACTGGGCTGGGGTGGGAAGGTGGCGCCGGATATACCGGACCGTGAAGGAGGACACGTGCTCTTGAGCACCGAGCCTCCCCAACCTTACCAGGTTGAATGGTCCCCGTAGCCCTGCCAGTGCGGCGAGGTGGAATAGCCCGCACTGGGCTATGCAGGCGAACCGGGGACACCACCTGTAAGGCTGATGCCATGTACGCCATGGCTTCATGGCTTCATGGCACCCGGCTCGATGCCCAACCTAGCCCTCCCAGTGCGGCAAGATGGAATAGCCCGCACTGGGCTAAGCACGCGTACTGGGGACACCGTGCGCTCCACCGCATAACACGGTGTCTGACCAGTACGACGCCCTCTCACTCCACGGTAAGCCCGGGGAGTTGGCTCGGGTATCCAACCCGGCTTCGCCACACTCCCCTTTAGCCCCCCCCCCAAGAAATTTTTGGGTGAGCCTCTCGGGCTTCCAGCCGCTCTGCCTTGCTTTCGCCTCATAAAACCTCCTCTCCGCTTTCGCTGCCTCCAGCTCCGCTTTGGGGCGGCGACACTCCTCTGGCTCTGCCCAGGGTCCTTTCCCGTCTAGGATTTCCTCCCAAGTCCATTCCTCTTTTCCCCATTGCTGTTGTACTTGCCTTCCTTCTCCAATCCACTTGGTCCTGTTTTGGTGGGTGTTTCTGTAACGGCTGTCGTAGTCGTTCTCCTCCTCAGACGAGGAGGAGCATGGATTGGACCAAGATGCGGATTGGTAAGTATTCATATTTTAATGGGAAAACAACAAACACTACAAAATACAACAACCAACAAACGTGACTAACCTGAAACAGTCCTGTGTGGCCCAAACACTGACACAGGAACAAACACCCACAAAACACAGGTGAAACCCAGGCTGCCTAAGTATGATTCTCAATCAGGGACAACGATTGACAGCTGTCTCTGATTGAGAATCATACCAGGCCAACACAAAATCCCAACATAGAAAATCAAACCTAGACCAACCCACCCAACTCACGCCCTGACCAACTAAAACAAATACAAAACAAAGGAAAACAGGTCAGGAACGTGACACACGCAGGTAAAATCATATGGTGGAGCAGTTACGAGAGCATATATTAATACAAGGTCCACTTTTCTCCCATTCTCCCAAGAATTATGATGAATACCTCAGCTACATCAAATTGTCCAAGTGATATAAGAGCTCAATGTACTGCTCCAGGGCATAAAGATACAGTTAACTTTTTCCTCTACCTAATTTAAGTGACAGTGTGTTAATTTTAATGATAAACTGGGTGGTTCGAGCCCTGAATGCTGATTGGCTGACAGCCGTGGTATATCAGGCCACATGTCACGGGTATGACAAAACATTTATTTTTACTGCTCTAATTACATTGATGACCAGTTTATAATAGCAATAAGGCTTCTCGGGGATGTGTGATATATGGCCAATATACCACGGCTAAGGGCTGTGTCCAGGCACTCCACATTGCGTTGTGCGAAAGCACAGCCCTTAGCCGTGGTATACTGGCCATATACCACACCCCCCTATGTCTTATTGCTTAAGTTAAGAATAACAAATCTAATAGCTCAATCGCATTTGCTCCAATTGGATAATAAGAAGCTGCATTAGACACATTGAAGGACCTATTTGTATTGCAGCCAGGTGGGCTCTTTTGAAGACAGACCTATCTTAGACAGTGCATGCCACAAAGCTTATCATAATCATTTATGTGATCTTCTATCAAATGAGTGTATGGCAAGGCAATTTTGTTTTTTATCATATGTTTCTCAAACATTCACACACTTGCTCAAGTGTCTATCAACTCTTCACAAAAGCCGTTACAAAATGTGACATATGATACAATATCACAAGCTGACAAAATATTTACCCTATCCTGAAATAACACCATATTTTTTGAATGCGGGGCACTTTTTCATTATCAATCGTATCTCCTCTCGGTTTTTAAAAGATGAGCAAGTGGCATCTGTTTCGGTCCTAATGAGCAAAAATTAAACGATCCCTTCCAAAGCCAAAAGTTAAAGTCGGATTTAAAACAGATTAGTAGGTTTACTAGTGAGAATGTACCCTAGTTTATATGGATACATTTATTATGCAAAAAAGGCTCTCATCTCCTTGTTGGTTAAAAGTATTTAATATTCGCCTTCTCTCCTATAAAATACTCTGGAAAATTTTGCAATTTGAAGTATTTCCCAAGCCAAGGAAAATTTGCAATTTTTCACAATTTGGTTTATTTGCTTGATAGACTTAGGATGATGCAGGCTTTTAATTATTCTGTGTTCGACGAAAACCTTACTTGTTGAACTGTAACCCGCAAATAAATGGACATCACAATAAGAGGTTTTAATAATGCAGTCAGTTTCATGTTCATCCTTAAGCAGGATTCCAATGATACCTCTAATGCACATGATGATTAAGTGTAATTCCAATACCGACTGTGTTGTTCAAAGTCTGACAGGCAATAATTTGTTCTATTATATTCTGCCATTTAATTGCCTACTACCGACATCCTTTGACGCATCATGAGGCCATGATTTACAATTAAATGGGCGCCGAGGATCATGGGAGTGACATTATAATCGTCTAACACGGAGATTCCCTCTCATCTGCGACGGGTAGTGCCGAAAGTAAAAAAATTATAATTTTAACTCGATTCCATTTGAGGATTATAAAATAGTAAAGTAGAAGGGGATCGGCCAAACAAAATAGGTCTAGTTAAGTGGCGACTGCTCTGGGAGAAGAAGCTAGTGAGCTGTAGCCCTTTTGCTGTCAGGACTAGGCTTCTCACACAGACACACACACACATTACAGACAATGCAGAACGGATGGTTTAATCTGAACAGGGCAAAGAAGGGAGCTACCAAATGCAGGCTTTAGTTGAGACATACATCCTTTGGGCTTTTAAGATGTAGGGATATCACAATACATTTGAGATTAAGAGAGAGAAAAAAATACTATAAATTCACAGGTTTAGAGTTCACAAGAAAGTTGCATGATGTGGTCAGAGCTTCCACTAAACCCAACGTCTCCTATGTTGGAAAGAGAGAGTAGAAGAAAAAGCTCAACACAAACTAGCACTTCAATTACTCTACGAGGCTGTTTACGTGTGGTGTGTCCGTATTAAACCAATGTTTCACTGAATCTTAAGACCTGATAAATAATTTAACGAGTGCAGAAAAACACAGCAAGTGGGGAGGATAATTTGGGCTGCTGAGTGCAGGTCCTCTTTCCCACATGATGCAGGAGAAAAGGAACGCTCTCATTAAGTGGCTTTTGTCCAGTGTGAGTGGCTGTGCAACGTCGGAAGAGCAGAGCAGAAATCACCTTGCAGCCTTGTGCTTCCTCCATTAAAGATGAAGGATTGGGGTAATATTTGCCTGCAGGCTGTTTGCTGTGGGTCGTCCTGGCAACTGTTTCTGCTACTTCTGCAGATCATGTTGTTTTGAGCAACTTTATGGGTCTTTGATCAGACTCATGTTATGGAGAGAGCAAACAAACCAAGAGATTTCAGGAGAAGGGGAGTCATTTAATTCAGTGACACAGAATTCACTGGAGGCATGAGTCGACTTAAACCACACTACAATTGGCACTTGATATTATATTTTTATTGTAGCAACCACAGCTATCACTGTTACACTGTTACAGTGTCCTGACATAACAGTAGTGTGCTGTGCTTTGACGTGTGCTGGTTTAAGTCAAGCTACCCCCATATTTGCTACACTGGTGTCAGAAGTGGGATATATTTAACCTATTTCTTACATTATTGTTAGAATTGGAATTCTAGAGATTTTGCTATGTTGGTGTCAGAAGCGGGATACTAAACACTGATACACTGGTGTCAGAAGTGGGATACTAACTACTTTTCTACACTGGTAATAGAAGTGGGATATTAACCTGGGATCAGAAGCTGACAGAATAGCGCTGGAGGAGATGGCTGCCGTTTTACAGGCTCCTAACTAATTGTGCTATTGTGTGTGTTCTTTTCACATTATTTGTAACTTATTTCGAACAGAATGTTTCTGCCGCCGTCTCTTATGACCGAATCGAGCTTCTGGATATCGGGACATCGATTACTCACCTTGTACTGGACAAAGATTATTCTTTAATGAGAAGGATGTGAAGGATTTACTTCAGACAAGGCCAAAATCCCAATCATCCGCATGAGAAAGAGACAGAGATATTGGGGACGTAGGTCGGGGTACCTCATATGGATCCGACGGCGAGTGTGTAGTCCGCCTCCACCATCAGTCCTATTAGCCAACGTGCAATCATTGGATAATAAACTGGATGAGCTCTGATCAAGACTATCCTACCAATGGGACATTAAAAACTGTAATATCTTATGTTTCACAGTGTCGTGGCTGAACGACGTCACAGATAACATACAGCTGGCTGGATTTTCCATGCATCAGCAAGACAGAACAGCTGCCTCTGGTAAGACAAGGGTCTGTGTCTATTTGTGCAGCTGGTGCAGAAAATCTAATATTAAGGACGTCTCAATGTTTTAAGATTGAATCGTACATTGAATCGCACCATTATCCCAGAAACCCTAGACCCACTCCAATTTGAATACCGCCCTAACAATTCCACAGATGATGCTATCTCTATTGCACTCCAACCTGCCCTTTCCAACCTGGACAAAAGGAACACCTACGTGAGAATGCTGTTCATTGACTACAGCTCAGCGTTAAACACCATAGTGCCTTCAAAGCTCATCACTAAGCTAAGGACCCTGGGACTAAACACCTCCGTCTGCAACTGGATCCTAGACTTCCTGACGGGCCTCCTCCAGGTGGTAAGAGTAGGTAACAACACATCTGCCACACTGATCCTCAACACGGGGGCCCCTCAAGGGTGTATGCTCAATCCCCTCCTGTACTCCCTGTTCACCCATGACTGAATGGCCAAGCAAGATTCTAACACCATCATTATGTTTGCCAACGACGACATACTGGTAGGCCTGATCACCGACAACGATGAGACAGCCTATAGGGAGGAGGTCAGAGACCTGGCCGTGTGGTGCCAGGACAACAACCTCTCCCTCAACGTGATCAAGACAAAGAAGATGATTGTAGACTACAGGAAAAAGAGCCCCCATTCTGAGTGGGAATAGGCGTTGTCGTGCCCCCATTCTCATTGATGGGGCTGTAGTGGAACAGGTTGAGAGCTTCAAATTCTTTGATGTCCACATCACCAGCGAACTATCATGGTCCAAACACACCAAGACAGTAGTGAAAAGGGCACGACAACGCCTATTCCCACTCAGGAGACTGAAAAGATTTGGCATGGGTTATCAGATCCTCAAACAGTTATTCAGCTGCACCATCGAGAGCATCCTGACTGGTAGCATCACCGCCTGGTATGGCAACTGCTTGGCCTCTGACTGCCAGGCACTACAGAGGGTAGTGTGTATGGCCCAGTACATTACTGGGGCCAAGCTTCCAGGACCTCTATGCCAGGCAGTGTCAGAGGAAGGCCCTAAAAATTGCCAAAGACTCCAGCCTCCAGCCACATAGACGGTTCTCTCTGCTACCACACGGCAAGCGGTACTGCGGCACCAAGTCTAGGTCCAAGAGGCTTCTAAACAGCTTCTACCCCCAATAAATAAGACTCTTGAACAGCTAATCAAATGGCTACCCAGACTATTTGCATTGACCCCCCCCCCCTCATTTTTACACTGCTGCTACTCTCTGTTTATTATCCATGCATAGTCCCTTTACCTCTACCTATATGTACATATTACCTCAAATACCTCGACTAACCTGTGCCCCCACACATTGACTCTGTACCGGCACCCCCTGCATATAGCATCACTACTGTTATTTTATTGTTGCTCTTTAATTATTTGTTATTTTTCTATTTTCTTCTTTAATTTTTTGTATACGTTTTTTTTACTTCAGTTTATTTTAGTAAATAGTTTCTTAACACTTACTTTTCTTAAAACTGCATTGTTGGTTAAGGGCTTGTAAGTAAGCATTTCACTGTAAGGTCTACCTGTTGTATTCGGCGCATGTGACAAATAAAATTTTATTTGATAAAATTTTTTTTTCTACCCACTTAAATGATGCTCTCTGCCATCATGTGACACCCATATCAAAGACGTGTGACCTTTTGAGTTGCCACACCACCACATGGGGAAAGGTTGCATGTTTGTCTACTCCTGATTTTCAGACAGAAAACAATAACCCCAGATGTGGAGAGACAAAGTCAAAGAACATGATTTAGTCATATTTGAGTGGATATTAAATAAGTCATGACCAGGGGTAAAACCTCATGTTTGTGTGAAATACATCAGTTTCATTCGAGCCAAAGCTTGTCATGACAAGTACTTGTCTACATTGACCAGATTTTACACTAGCACAATATTACTGTATCCGAATTTCAGCTTCTAAACTATAACAAATCTGTCACACTCTTCATAAACCACACCAGTTCCATTTCTGGCTGTTGTCAAATCCAACAACCATGGATTGTGTTGTGATTAGTGAACAGCGTTATCCCACAGATGGAGTACACTGATAAAGTCAGTGCTAGTCTGATCTGAAGCACATCAGCACCATAAGATGGCCGCCCATAGTCCTCTTCACTTTGATCTCCATTTCCTGTAGGTCATTAGCTGCCAGCTTTTCCAACTCAAGCCTGACCCAAATAAAGATTCTGACATTTTTTCTTCTTCATTGCAGTCAGTCAGCCACTGGATGCTTTTCTTTTTATCAGAAGGGAGTGCATGTGCCCAGTTAATGCACAAGTGATTTGGTTCGACCAAGCTTCTGTTTTACTGGAGCTGGTGGCATTGCTTGTCTTTTCTAACTTGTGAACATTGTGCTTGACTTGCGTAATTGAATTGTGTCTCGGTTTAATGTTTGGCTCTTCACCCATTAACACTTCAAGCACTGTATCTCAACTTAAGTTGTTGTTCAACTCCTCCTCAATTCGATTCATAATTCTTTCAGTTGGGAGATCTGTCTACTACTTAAAGGGGCAATCTGCAGCTCAAATGATAACAAAGCCACCACCCCGCCACTGATTTGGTAAATAGCTGAAGGATGGGGATAGAGAAATATAGCCACTCTCAAATTCGTAAAAACAGAGCTATGGATGCAAGGACTGACCATCTATGAGATCCAAATTAAAGTTTTAACCATGTTTTGAGGATATACAGTGTGTGTTTACAATCATATTGTTTACAAATCAAAGGAATAAAACAATCTTATATTTTTGGTTCTGATTGGGTAAGATGGTTGAACTAAGCTCATGAGGCATGAATAAGTTATATTCTTCAAGAATAAATGGATGTATATCATGAATTTAAAAGTCCAAAAATGTATGTAGTCTGTGTCACAGTTTACCCCTTTAATTAAAAAAGAACATTCAGTTAAAAATGGAAACTTAAACATGTGAACCTACATTGTACAGTACTAATGAAGAAAAAGTAAGTATCACAAAAATTCCACATAATTGAGTGATGTAGTTGGAAGGGATGTAAAATAACCTCTCAGTTTACAACTGAAGGCATTGACAATGAATACACCTTACTTGTAAGCAGACATCTTCAGTGCACTCCTCCTCTTCCTCCTCCTCTCTCTCTCTCTCTCTGCAAAGGCAGAATGCAAAAGGTCAGGGCGGTGAGCATTAATCAGGTTCCCCACACCACTCCCCTCCATCATTAAAGGCACTAATCACTCTGGTTTGGTTGTAGAGAGGTTTACGCCTAATTATTGTCATTAATAAATCAGCCAGCCGGGGCCTGTCAGGATGAGAGGGAGCACATCCGAGCATGCCATCCATCACCAGGGGCACAGAGAGTCATTATCAGGCTACTGTCAGCTACCTGCTACTGGGTTAGCATGGCTAAGGATGAACCACAGGACTAAGAGTGTCATGGTTGCTAAGTAGCCTAGCTACTTGCTGTTAGGGTAGTATGTCTGAAGATGAACCACAGGCCTGAGGGTGTCATTGCTGCTAACTAGCTTAGCCTGACTGGGAGAACCCCCAGAATGGGATAACCCCCACTGACCAGCACAGTGTAACATGGGGGACTTAATTCCTGGGACTGTACTAGCTTGGCCAGACTGGCTTCAGCTCGTCATTAGACTAGCAAAACCTAATAGGAATAGGCAGAACTGACAATGGTAGCTAAGCCAGACCAGGCAAGCATTAGTGGGCTATATAGCAAAGCATGATTGGGCCTGCATAATAACAATTGATTTGAGGTGCTACATGAAAAGTAAAAAGGTTTTAACTACTACTTAGTCAATGCTGGGAGACATGCTGAGGAGTGCTGCCGGCATACAGAGGACTGCTAATACATTCATGTACGCTTCACTCACTACAAGTATGGAATGTGACAAATCAGATCCTGGTGGTCTAACCCGTGTTTGAATGGCAACTGTTGCCAGGAAGGTCTAGAAAAATGGGTGTGTGTTTCACAGTTGAGTGGTTGGGTGTGGAATAGTGTAGTATCTTCATTTTTCAGATACTCACACACACACACACACACACACACACACACACACACACACACACACACACACACACACACACACACACACACACACACACACACACACACACACACACACACACACACACACACACACACACACACACAGCGGGTCTAGCCCCCAGCGGACATCCCATTCTGGGACGCCTGCTTGCATTAAACACGCCAAAGGGAGAGAGGAAAGGAGAGAGTAGAAAGAGAGACATTACAGCTCTCAGCAATCACATCTCATCAAATTAAGGGACTCCAATCCATTTAAATGAGTTCTGTGAAACTGAAATCGACCATTAATGCAGTGTCATGTTAAATTAATACTGTCATCTAAATTGATGGTATGAATCTTTCATGTTTGAAATGAGACCAAGAATGACTTATTCATCGCCTCGAATCTCCTCTGATGCCATCTCCATTAACTATAAGTCTCTGCATGGCATCTCGCCTACACAGATTGATACTAAGTGTTAAGAAGCAGACAATTCAAGATAGGGTGTGGATGTCTGGTGGTTCCACGCTGAAAGCCTAAATAGTAGATTATCTGAAACAAACCCCTAAAAGAAAATACAAATAAATGGGGCCTCTAACTCAAATTGAGACACAAGTTGAAAGTTCTGACCACTAGGAATTCGACAACTCTAGCCTTCAATGATATTACATGTAATGTTACGCAGATATAACTACTCTCTGTTTAACAACTTGTAGTCTAGTAGTTATTGTAGTTATGGTCTGCAAATTAAGCCTGCAGAGAGGGGTACACCTCCCCACGCCCTTGAGCAACAGTTTACAGTACAGGTACATTGGGTAGAGTCCTACTAATCACCCCAAACAACCACAAACAGGGTAAACCCAACAACCACAAACAGGTACACAATATAGCCCAAAAGTAACCCCCCAAAAAATAAAACAGGCATGCAAAAGTACCCCAAACAACGAGAAGCATCCAGCTGCAGATTATGTGCGCTGAGGCCACCTGGTCTGCAAACCTTAAAGTGCATGCGCTTGCATCTCAGATTGTATTTTTGCATCTCAGTGGTGTGTAGTGCTCTAACACCCTGGACCAGGCCTACAATCTGTCATTAGCTCTGGTCCAGGGCGTAGCTACTAGCTAGCCAGTTCTGGTCCGCACTAATTTAGCTACGCCCTGTACCAGAGCTAGTGCGGACCACAGCTACTAGCTACACCCTGGACCAGATATTGTTAGTGCGGACCAGAGCTAGTAAACATCTAGCTACACCCTGGACTAGAGCTTCTAGCTATGCCCTGGACCAGAGCTAGAATGGACCAGAGCTGACTAGCTACTACCTTTGCCCTGGACCAGAGCTAGTGACAGATTAGTCTAGGGCGTTAGAGCACTGCATGTGCACATACTGTACCAACTGAGAGAAAAAAATACAGTCTGAGACGCAAGCGAATGTGTTGAGGTGGCCTCAGCGTGCATAATCTGCAGCTGGATGCTAATCCTTGTTTGGGGTTGTTTGTGGTACCTGTTTGTGGTTGTTTGGGGTACCAGTTTGTAGTTGGTTGGGGTTGTATGGGGAGGTTTGGTGTTGTTTGGGAATATTTTTGCGATTGTTTGTAGTACTTATTTGTGGTTGTTTGGGGTATCCACATTTGTAGTTGTTTGGGGTACCCATTTGTACTTGGTTGGGATTGTATGGGGTTGTTTGAGGTACCTGTTTGGGGTTGTGGGGTACCCGTTTTGGGTATCCGTTTGTGGTTGTATGGGGTCGTTTGTGAAGGTATGGGGTCTTTGGTGTTTAATTGGGGTTGTTTGGAGTTGTTTGTGGTACCTGTTTGTGTCTGTTTTTGGTTGTTTGGGGTACCCATTTGGGGTTGTTTGGGGTCGTTTGGGGTACCCATTTGGGGTTGTTTGGGGTCATTTGGGGTACCTTTTTATAGTTATTTGTGGTTGTTTGTGATAATTAGTAGGACCCGTACATTGAAAAATGTTCGTTAGCCTAAAATTAAGCATTATGTGGTTTAATGTGGTAAGTAATTGAATAACATTATGGTACATGTACATGTACTATACAGCTAACCCTCCAGTGAGCCAAACATGCAGGTGAATAATTCTCCACTAAAATGTCATAGCTTTCCTTAACAAAAGAATATTCATTTTGGCGAGACTGTCAGCTAGCCAAAGATCCCTCTCAAAGTAGGCTTAAGAGGTAAGCTTTCCTATAGCACCGAGGAAGAGTAATGGTGTATGTTGAACACTTCACCTGTCCAAGTGTCTTGAATATTATCTCTAATTGGCACCGACCGATTTTGTTTTAGATCTAACTGAATATATTATTATGGAAAGCGAACACACAGGCAAATTAACTGTACTCAGCTATCTGCATTGATTATTTTGAATTATTAGCCTCTCTTTTGGGGATTTGGTTTGCTTTTAGTGAGCTTTAACCCATTTACATGACTTATTGACTATAATTACATGGAATTCTTCACGTAATGGACACATCAACTACACTTTGAACGTCTTGACTAGACATTACTTAGGGAATCCTAAATCCCTGACCATTAGATTGGAAGCCTTAAATCGAGTTCATTTCCTTTCTTTAACCTTCATAACAAAACACTTCTACTTGTAAAAATATTGACAGATGGTCTGAATAACTAAATTCTCATCAACAAAGGATATTTGAAGCATATCAAGTAAGAATTACATTTGTAACGAACCTGCTGTTGATCAAACAGATTACATCCACTACCCCATATTCATTTTCCACATTTATGGGCAGGCTGCCTTTGTTAAAAGGCATTGCGATTAAAAGGGGTTGAGGATGTTACTATGTGGGGTTTATAAACAGTTTTGAGGAGTTCGTACATGAATTGTAAACATTTTCATGGGGATGGGGAGGCTAAGTGTAAATATTGGCTACCGAGTAGTTAAATGTTAAAATAAATGTAAGCAACTCACATCACAGGACCATGACTAGAAGGGAACCCTTCACAAACAGCTGGCTGATTTATGGAAAGTAATTTGACACTTTTAGCCTTCCTGCATGACTGATTTGATTTATGTTACAAATCCCTTTAAGGGACAAATTAAATAGCATTGATCTAGATCATCTAGAATCTAGATGATCTAGACTGGATTGCCAAGACTCTGGCCAACTAGGCCAATTGTTTTTAACACCAATTGGTATAGCAAGTGTCTTGATTAAAGTGGCATGTGCTCGTAAACCTTCAATACTCTGGTACCAGTGGCCTACTCGAAATATTCCTGGAGGTTTTAGTTCAGCTACCGACTGGTGAACTCAAGAAAAATACATGGTTTTGTGTCGCCCTCTAGTGCCCACAATGCCACAATGTTATCATTCCACAGGGTGAGTAGATGGGTTGTTTTTGCTGCCTTGCATCTTCCAAAGGCATATCCAAGGTAGTATCATAATTAGCCCACATGGGTCAATTGCAACCAGCATTAGCCAGTATACTATCACGAGGTAATCTCTCGTTAAAACATCAATTGCAACCATTATTGACCAATACATGTTCGCCCTCTGGTGGTTATCGGTGTAAATTAAACCTTTTTTAGCAGACCAAGGGTTGATTTAGCAACGCATTCCATTTGAAAGTGGCCTATGTGGCATCGATATGAGTCAAACAATTATTCTAGTGTCAAAATTAACTACGTTAAATAGGATACTTTTGGTCATAAAGTCTGTCTCCGCCCAAACGGAGTTTGGAACATATGTGCGTCACACCGGGTAAATGAAGGGTGGGTTGTTTTTTGCCGATGTACATTTGCCCACTAACATGGGGTGAACAGCTGCAGTGATTGCTCTCTATCCAAAAGCATAGACAGTGAAGTTGACCTGCACAGCAGCTCTGACTATTTACATAAGACAACACGTTTTTTTAAACTTGAGAAACACTGCACCAAACACCTGTTAGATGTCAAATTTTGCAACTAAAACACCCTCGGCCAAAACGTAAAAATTACAGATTTGAGTTATCTTCATTCTGGGGATTTTAAGGAAGAGAAATAGGCTTCTGCGTCTATAGTGGTACAATTGATCGTGCTCACTAGGGCATACACTTGCAAAATGTTTGGAGAATTAAAACACACGGTTGTTACTGGAAAAGTGCAGGCTGTACCTTCACATTTCAGTTGATGTTCTTCCGTTTGGTGCCTAATGAACACAACGCTGATGTCAGGTTGGATCTGGAGACGGGCTAGCACGTGACAATACCAACTTGAAACAGAATGCCCATTCTGATCTCCCCAACTCCTCTCGCAGTAAGATTTCTGCACCTCTGGGCTGTGGAGGATCCCACTGGGCAAAAACAGGTTGAATCAATGTTGCTTCCACGTCATTTCAACAACAACAAAAAATCAGTGTTCTGACATTGAATCAACGTGGGAAAATGATTGGATTTGCAAAAAGTAATCAAGGTAAGGGAATTTAATTTATTTTCAACTTTTAACCTAAATCCAATGACATTTTTGTTGTTGATTGCACATTAGTTGAAAACTCAACCAAATGTCAATCAAAACAAGACTGCCCAGCAGGATGAGTCTGACCACCTGTCTGCCACCTCACAACCCCACTGGTTATGACATTCCACCTGTCAAAACACACACACACAAATCAACATTTGAAATCAACCAAGGGCACATCCTGTAGCTTGGATAGGAACATCAACCCCATTCAGTCACTCCTGGGTTCTATCATTAACCATCCCTCCACACTGTCCTTAGGCCCCTGTTGACCCTTCATGAACTGTCAAATGAAAGGCCCAGGGAGAAGGAGGGATCCGTTTGGCATTGAGCCTCAACCCACTGGGCACATGTCAATTCAACGCTAATTCCACGTAATTTAATTGAAACAACGTTGATTCAACCAGTGTGCCCAGTGGGAAAGGTCAGTCACATTACATTTGTATGACTGTGGAAATTAAAGAAGCCAAAATCACATTTGAAATGTATGGATTCTGTTTTCTTTGGATTGATGGCATGGGAAGTTTTCAGGATATTGGAAGCATGATAAAAAAAAGACAAGACTGATGTTATGATTTATTGAATATATTGGCATGTGACAGTTTCCTGTTGTTTCACAGTGACAAGGGAGAAAATAGATGCATACACAGATCAGGTGATGCTCCAGTTTAAAAGAGAACCTTGAATGGCTCAATCAAGATGCCATTTTGTATACTGTAATATTTAATGTAATGCAAAAGTATGGAGTTATTTTCATCACTGAATACTTCTGAATATATGCCTCCAATATCTGCAAATGTCTATGGCTATGTCCTGTGTGTTCATTTCTCTGGTCTACTCATGTTTTAAGACTGCAATATACATTTGAAGACATACTGCAATGTTCTGCTTCCTGAGTGAACTTCTTCATAAATGATTTCCCATAGTATTTAACAGGAATAAATTAGTTCAAGTGGGTGTGCTGGTTTCTTTTCTTTTTTACATTGGTTGGGAAACCTCCAACTAAGCTAACATCTTAAGGTATAAAATCATCTCCAGGCCCTCCAAATGGAGGAAATGAGTACGTATCAGTGTGCTGTTGTCTGTTAGCACTTTCATAAATACACCACAACAAAGCTGTGACATCATGGAAGTGTAATGGGGTATATACTGTCCACGTTTCCTTGTCAAGTTTCGTTTAGTTCTCATTTATAACACTCTGATACAGTAGATGAAGGTATACACAATGGCACTTCTACAATACAATAATCAATACTTCTATATTATTTTCCTCTACTTATCTCCTTGTTGGAAGATATTACAAACTACTAAAGGAACATCTTCAAGGATCTGCTTTGCTGTACAGCAGCAGCAGCAGTTCATGGAAAACATGAAACTTGCATTGGATAGAAAATTAAAACAGTGGGGTCCACAAGCTCAGGAGGCAGAGGGATACATCTCACTTAGGTCTGGCTAGTTCATTTACTCCAACTGGGAGACCTCGTGGAAGTATGCGCCGAGCATCTTGATGCCCTGGATGTAGTTTGTCCTGAAAGTAAACCATAGGCATATATTCATATACATTTACATACAGTGCATTCGGAAAGTATTCACCCTTCCCTTTTTCCACATTGTTACATTACAGCCTTATTTTAAAATTGATTAAATACATTTTTTCCATCAATCTACACAAAATACCGCATAATGACAAAGCGAAAACAGGTTTTGAAATTCATGCAAATGTATTTGCATAAGTATTCAGACCCTATGCTATGAGACTTGAAATTGAGCTCAGCTGCATCCTGTTTCCATTGATCATATTTTAGATGTTTCTACAATTTCATTGGAGTCCACCTGTGGTAAATTCAATTGATTGGACATGATTTGGAAAGGCACACACCTGTCTATATAAGGTCCCACAGTTGACAGTGGATGTCAGAGCAAAACCAAGCCAAGACAACGCATGAGTAGCTTCGGGACAAGTTTCTGAATGTCCTTGTGGCCCAGCAAAAGCCCAGACTTGAACCCATCAAAGATCTCTGGAGAGACCTGAAAATAGCTGTGCAGCGACACTCCCCATCCAACCTGACAGAGAAGAACGGGTGAAACTCCCCAAATACAGGTGTGCCAAGCTTGTAGCGTCATACCCAAGAAGGCTTGAGTTTGTAGTCGCTGCCAAAGGTGATTCAACAAAGTACTGAGTAAAGGGTCTGAATACTTATGTAAATGTGATTTCAGTTTTTTATTTTTAATACTTTTGCAAAAATGTCAACTTGTTTTCGCTTCATCATTATGGGGTATTGTGTGTAGATTGAGGATATTTTCAAATCAATTTTGGAATAAGACTAACATAACAAAACGTGGAAAAAGTCAAGGGGTGTGAATACTTTCCGAATGCACTGTAGACGTGTAACATCATTGAATTAAAACAACAAGATGTACATTAAGACCACATCGAGATGCTAATAACAATAATAATAACGTGGGTGCTTATATTTGTCGTATTCCACGCATGTGTGAAATGGAAATGTTTTTTTTTGTTGCATATCTCAAGTCCCCGGGACATGCCATTATCGCAGTCCCATGCTTCCAGACAGCGTATAGATAAAAAGACAACCGTGGCAGCCTACCTGTTGAGTTTCTCATTCTGTGAATGTGCTCCGTCGTCAGACGAGCCCATGGGCAGCAGCATGACGTTACGGCCGGTGGCTTCCTGGAAGGTCAGGGTTACGGGGATGCTGCCGCCTTCCCGTGTCAGGTCAGGCTCCACACCGAACACTATGTGGACAAAAAGGAATAGAGGGAGAGAACGAGACATTATTGCTCAAAATGTTATCAATATTTAAGTTAGACCAGTGTGTGTGTGTGCATGTCTGTGTGCCTGAGTGAGAGGGTTTGCCTGTGTATCCACACACACCTGTCTTGATGGCCTTTCTACCAGCCATGTAATGGGGATGGTTGAAGTCGGACACCCAGGCCTTGGCCCCATGGCCCATGTACACCTTCAGCTTGTTGGGACTCTCCAGCTCAGCAAACTTCTTCTCCAGGTGGCCAATAACCTTGATAGGTTAGGATTATACATACATTTCTAAATATATGTTTCCACATTCATATTAAAGTCTCATTGAGATAAAAATATTATATGAACAGTAATAAAAAGAACAGACAGTCAGATTGCTATCAGGGCTGTCTGTGTATGGCATATACTGTATTACAGGCTAATAGAGCATTGGTTCCCAACCAGGGGTACTAGGAACCTTGGGGGTACTTCGCCTATCCACAGAGGGTACTTGAGAAGAGTCATGAGACCATTGGCCTTCTGGTAAAATGCACATTATGGGGTACTCCGGACGGAACAAAATTCAGGTGGTACAGTAACCCAAAAAAAGATTGTGAACCACTAATAGACAGACCTAATGTTTGAGAGTGAATTTACATGTAAGGAATGGACCAGTGGTGGGGGATGCTTGTCCACTATTATTTCATCCAAAAGTCTAGAACATGCAATGTGCTTATTCGATAACACCTTTAATTAAATGATCTAAATACCTGATCCTAGTCCTGTATTTAAAGAACTGAATTCAACTTATTACTGAGCCTACCTTTAACACTCTTCATATGTCAGCCTAACATGCTGAGCTGTTAGGATTTGAGGTAGGGGAATGGATCCCAGACCTGCACTTAAAAGAGGAAGGCAGGAAATGATCTAAAAACCTGAGTTGAGTTCTACCTAAATTCTAGAGGTTTCTACCTGTTTCTCCACCACTTTGGGGTCCATGTCCGGGACCAGGCGGATGGAGAACTTGCCGATGACCTTGCGGGGAATGACGGTCTTAGCACCTCCGTCGGAGAAGGCCCCCTCGATGCCGTGCAGGGAGAGGGAGGGGTACCTCCAGCGGTGCATCAGGATAGCCTCCTGCAGATGAGGGTTAGAGGAAAGAACAAAGGACAATATGAACCAGAGAACATTGGGAATTAATCACTTAAATTGACTGAGAATCAACCAGTATTGCTTTTTAAAACTAGTTGGTAATTTCAGACATTGGCCCTGTTTGAACACCTCAGAAATGCATATGTAAGCAGTGAGATCAAGGTTACCACCCTATTACTTTAACCAATGCAACCAATTAAGATCAGTGATTGATTAAAGGGAGGTAGGAAAGAACGAAGGACTCTTCATTTCTGACGTATTTGAACATAACCATCCATACCTTGGTGTCGTGTAGGAGCTTCGCAGCTCCAACGTCCTTGGCATACTCCACCATGTCAAAGTCGATCTTCTGGTACAGTTTCTTTTCCTCATCTGTGACCTTGGCCACGTCTTCATACATCCCCGGGACCAGGATCTTCCCCTTCTTGTCCACCAGGGAGCCTGAAGGAGGAGACACCAGGGTCATGTTCACGATTGCACGCAACAGAATACATTTTGCGAAAAACTAAAATGTGTCGCACCGAGTTTCAGTCCTTTTTCCTTTTGTTTGGTGCATTATGAACACGACCCCGCAAGAGATATCATATGCCCTGTCCAGAACCCCCCCCCCCCTCCCCATGCCCCTACAAAAACCCCTAGGCTCTTGTGGAGATTTCATTCTAGGATTTTGTTTGATTCTATTGAAGGGCTACAATGCTGTTGCATATACCTATCCAATTATTCCATACCTACATCCTTACATATCTCTATGATAATTCTATTCCAGCACATCAGCACACCTGATTCAACTTACCCATCAGTGCGATGAGGTCGGTCATGGCTTCATGGACAGAGCCTCCAAACACCCCAGAATGGAGGTCCTTGTCACAGCACGCCATCTGACAAAACAAGAAGGTTTAAAGCAGGGCTATGACCCATGCACAGTTTGTGGCAAGTGCAGCCTCTAGATTTGTCTAACTCAGGGTTTCCCAAACTCTGTCCTCAGGACCCCAAGTGGAGCATGTTTGGTTTTTGCCCTAGCACTACACAGCAGATTCAAATTATCAACTAATCACCAAGCTTCGATAATTTGAATCAGCTGTGTAGTTAGGGCAAAAAACTAAACGTGCACAGAGTTTGTGAAACGCTGATCTAACTATGGCTTCACCACAATGACGATCACAGTTTTTTTTGTGGGAAGAGAGCCCTCTAGCTTACTCTATGCCTCACCTCAATGAAGAAGTAGCAGATTCCCCTCAGTCCATAGGTGATGCAGGGCTTGGTTTTGCCCAGCCAATAGTTGTCTGAGATGCACACGTAATCCACGTCCTTCAGGAAGGTGTCTTTGCGGGCGAACACCAGATCGTCCAGGCCCTCCGAGCCGGATTCCTCCATGCCCTCGAAGCAGAACTTGATGTTGATGGGAAGCTCCTGTTTCCATGAGAGAGGCATGGATGAGAATCTCAGCAGGAAAAATATGGCACATGAAATCTTAATGACGCTATTTTCTGGCTGTAATTGTTGTTGAGAAGACGTCACATAACCAGATTACATCCAACTGGTCTCTGCTGAAGTGCTTTGAAAGGCTGGTCATGGCTCACATCAAGAGCATCCTCCCCTAGACCCACTCCAATTCGCATACCGCCCAAACAGATCCACAGATGACGCAATCTCAATCACACTCCACACTGCCCTTTCCCACCTGGACAAAAGGAACATCTATGCGAGAATGCTGTTCATTGACTACAGCTCAGAGTAGTGCTCACAAAGCTCATCACTAAGCTAAAGGACCCTGGGACTAAACGGGCCACCCCCCAGGTAGTAAGGGTAGGCAACAACACGTCTGCCACGCTGATCCTCAACACTGGGGCCGCTCAGGGGTGTGTACTCAGTCCCCTCCTGTACTCCCTGTTCACCCACGACTGCGTGGCCAAACACGACACCAAGGTCTGGTAGGTCTGATCACTAACAACGATGAGACAGCCTATAGGGAGGAGGTCAGAGAACTGGCAGTGTGGTGCCAGGACAACAACAACCTCTCCCTCAATGTGAGCAAGACAAAGGAGCTGATCGTGGAATACAGGAAAAGGTGGGCTGAACAGGCCCCCATTAACATCAACGGGGCAGTAGTGGAGCGGGTTGAGAGTTTCAAGGACCACAACCTATCATGTTCCAAACACACCAAGACAGTCGTGAAGAGGGCATGACAAAGCCTATTACCCCTCAGGAGACTGAAAAGATTTGGCATGGGTCCCCAGATCCTCAAATGGTTCTACAGCTGCACCATCGAGAGCATCCTGACCGGTTGCATCACCGCCTGGTATGGCAACTGCTTGGCATCTGACCGTAAGGCGCAACAGAGGGTAGTGCGTACGGCCCAGTACATCACTGGGGCCAAGCTTCCTGCCATCAGGACCTATATAATAGGCGGTGTCAGAGGAAACCCCATAAAATTGTCAGAGACTCACCCAAGTCATAGACTGTTCTCTCTGCTACCACACAGCAAGCGGTATTGGAGCGCCAAGTCTAGGACCAAAAGGCTCCTTAACAACTTCTACCCCCAAGCCATAATACTGCTGAAAAATTAATTAAATGGCCACCGGACTATTACATTGACCCCCCCATTTGTTTGTACACTGCTGCTACTCGCTGTTTATTATCTACGCATTGTCACGTCACTCCTACCTACATGTATTTTTTACTTTTGTTTATTTTCTTAACTCTTCTTGAACTGCACTGTTGGTTAAGGGCTTATAAGTAAGCTTTTCACGGTAAGGTCTACACTTGTTGCATTCGGCACATGTGACAAGGTTTGATTTGATTTGTTACATCCAGGTAGATCTATTCACCACATACTATTCAAAATGAATGTACCTGGCAGGCTGACAAAAGACTACTTCAACTTCTAAAGCACTGTCAGTCCTGTGTTTAACTTTGACAAATGGAGATCAATCGTTCAATTAAATTACATTTATATAGCTCCAGCTTTCAAGCATCAGTGTCACAAAGTGCTTCTCAGTAACCCAGCCCACACCCCCGAAAAAACTATCTAGAGGAATAAGACTCAGAGGGGAGGCCCATCCTCCTCTGGCTGTACCTCCATGATTACGATGTCAGTGAGCTAGTATAAGACATAGGTCAGCTCAATCATTAAACGCTGATGATAGGAGATAAAGATTACTTGAGGACCTTTGGACGGCCATGCTGCTGACAACACTGATGTGATCGACTGTAATCAAGACAAAAAGTCTTAAAGCCAAGAGGCTTTTTACCCTGTAGCTGACATCAACACCAAGTCCTTTAATAAACCTTGCCTGTTATTAGTTGCCTAACCTGTAACAAAAAGTAAAAGAAATCTGACCCCTCTCCTAGAAATTGGGCCAGACCCAGTGCTACAACTATGGGCTCTAGGACCAATTATAGACTGGGGAAGGACTGCCACAACGGAAATCAACCAGCAGAGGGAGGCAAATGAACAGGACCTAAAATAACTAGAGATAAAACAAGAACCAATCAGCACGAAGACTGAGGGTATGAGTGGTATGAACCGCTCGACCAAACTGACGCCCCAGCCGGAAGAAGACTTATGGGCATCAGTGCTGAAAGACTTAACATTGGACTGAGTCCCACCGAAACATTTTGAGTATGCTACAAGAAAAATAGTAGGGGCACAATGTGAGAAATTGAATGCACTCCTAAGGGTCTTCCCCCAAACTGAGCGTCTACAGAGAGGTATAAAAGAAAGGGAGGTCAGTGCCTAGGGCATGATCCTCGACACATATGATTTGGACATCATAGAGAATCATCAGGCAAGGTAAATTACTCTTCACTATACTCTGCTTGTATTGACTACTTTGACATTAAGGCACGAGCATTATATTGACTGGTATATCTTGAGAGTTGTGTTGTATTCTGGAAAGTCACTCCATTAAAAGGAAGCAGTTGTGTAGGAGAGCAATCTCCTAGAGAGCAACAAGCGCTATCCTTGGGAGTACCAGAAACAATTTCAATTTGAAGGATTGAAAAAGCCCAGAAACAAGTAAGCCTCGTAGAGAGCCAAGAGTCACTAAAAAGGGGTCAGTATCTAAGCAGTAGGCAGTGAAAAGTGTAACCTTAAGAAATTGGGAGACAATAAGAGATTAAAATATTATACACAGCAGAGGCTGCCAATATTACTCTTATAGACACCAGTTTCGGGAAGGACCAAGGGAATAGAGCAGTAAGGTAAATATATTGTTATTTGCTTTATTTTAAGAGTTATTGGAAGTGTTTAAGCTGATTATATTTGCAATACTATTTGGCATAGCATAACGCATTAAGGATTGATTGAGCATTATTGATGTATTAGGACTGTATAACCATTTAACTGTAATATCGTGTGTAAGACAAAAAACAGACTGACTGAATAAAAGCTGGAAACTTTGACAACTAGGCCAGGATAGCTATCCGGAGAGAAAACGCCTTTGACACTCTCGCTAAACGGAAAGTGACCCTGGCTATAGGTTAAAGTGATAGCACTAAAGAATATTTCATTGTGTGGACAATAATATATCTTTGGAAAAGTCAAACATATAACAATACTAGTTTCCAAGTGACTACTAGCTGACGAGCATAATAACTAACAGAAGTTGAGTTATTAGGTATTGGTATACAAGAGATGAAGAGACGAGTTAAGGGAGTATAGGAGGAATCTATAAACATAAAATACTCATCTATCCAAGGCCTCACCCCAGACCGGAAAATAAGGGAGTGACAACGTGAATGAAGGAACAAACCCAACTCACGCGAAGGGCCAGTGCGAATAAATAGAAGGGTTGGTAGGGCCGCACGGCTAGGCCCTTGTTACACCGAAGTAACTAAAATCCTAAAGTACTCTGCCTAGCCAGAGGACGGGATAGAGGCTTTTGCTGCAGGCGACGGGCAAAAGTCAGCACCGTGACAAACCAAGAAAAGGGCACCTGTACTAAAACTGTTTTGAAAACACAATACCATGGGGTTCTCTTTGTCCTGGGCTAGCTTCAGTGAGTGCTACTTATCAAGTCGTGGTGCTGTGTCTTACCTGTTGGATCTTCTGGTAGCCCTCGATACAGTTGAACCAGGCCAACACTGGGCCTTTGTCGTCTGTTGAGCCTCGGCCATAGAGCTTCCCTGCAGGGGAAGACCAAGTTGCTAATTATGTTTTTATGATGATGATGATGGACTACAATCTGCAAGCCATAGGTGTCTTAGTAAAAAAAAAAAAAAAAACGTGAATGACTAAAACCATAAGAAAATTTTGAAATTATAATGATCTACTATATCATCTTTGAAAACTCTTTTAGCCTTTAGTCATTCAAACGAGATATCATTATAGACTAGGATTGGGCGGTATAGAGATTTTTTTGTCATACCATCCTTCTCTCATCCTGGGATTTATCGTATTACCGGTTTAACATACAAGGGGCGCTAAAAACGGAAGAAAAGCCCATTGGCCTCTATTCACAGAATGCTACCAAATTAGCACAAATGTAGGAGAGTTCAAATGGTTATTCCATCAAACTTACAATTATTAGAATAGTACACAAACGCAGAACATCCAGGTTAACTTCTTTGGGAGAGGGGGCAGCATTTTCACTTTTGGATGAATAGCGTGCCCAGAGTGAACTGCCTCCTACTCAGTCCCAGATGCTAATATATGCATATTATTATTAGTATTGGATAGAAAACACTCTGAAGTTTCTAAAACTGTTTTAATGATGTCTGTGAGTATAACAGAACTCATATGGCAGGCATAAACCTGAGAAAAAATCCAAACAGGAAGTGGGACATCTGAGGTTTGTAGTTTTTGAACTCAGCCCCTATCGAATTCACAGTGGGATATGGGTTATGTTGCACTTCCTAAGGCTTCCACTAGATGTCAACCGTCTTTAGAACGTTGTTTCAGGCTTCTCATGTGAAGGAGTGCCGGTTGGGAGCTGTTTGACTAAGGGGTCTGCCAGCAGCCTCGTTCTCAGTCACACGCATTTCACATGAGAGGTAGCTCTCGTTCCATTGCTTTTCTACAGAATGGAATTCTCCGGTTGGAACATTTATGATAAAAACATCCTAAAGATTGATTCCATACTTAGTTTGAAAAGTTTCTTCGACCTGTAATATAGTTTTTGAACTTTTCCTCCGACTGGACCTGAACGCGCTTTTGGATTTGTTTACCAAACGCCCTAACAAAATAAGCTATTTTGACATAAATGGACATAAATGGACATTATCGAACGAAACATTTATTGTGGAACTGCGATTCCTGGGAGTGCATTCTGATGAAGATCATCAAAGGTAAGTGAATATTTATAATGCTATTATGACTAATGTTGACTGCGCAACATAGCAGATATTTATTTTAGCTGGTTTGGGCTCTGAGCGCCGTTCTTAGATTATGCTTTTTCCGTAAAGTTTTTTTGAAATCTGACACAGCGGTTGCATTAAGGAGAAGTGTATCTAAAGTTCCATGCATAACACTTGAATTTATCAACATTTATAATGAGTATTTCTGTGAATTCATGTGGCTCTGCAAAATCATACCATGTTTTTGAACTACTGAACATAACACACCAATGTAAAATTAGATTTTTGTATATAAATATGCACTTTATCGAACAAAACATACATGTATTGTGTAACATGAAGTCCTATGAGTGTCATCTGATGAAGATCATCAAAGGTTAGTGATTAATTTTATCTCTATTTGTGCTTTTTGTGACTCCTCTCTTTGGCGGGAAAAATGGCTGGGTTTTTCTGTGACTTGGTGATGACCTAACATAATTGTTTGTGGAGCTTTCGCTGTAAAGCATTTTTGAAATCAGACACTGTGGCTGGATTAACGAGAATGTTATATTTAAATTAGTGCCTAATACTTGTATGTTTGAGAAATTTGATTTATGAGATTTCTGTTGATTTGTATTTGGCGCCCTGCAATTTCATTGGCTGTTGGCGAGGGGTTCCGCTAGCAGAACGGGGTGCCGCTGCGGAACCCCAGTCCTAGACAGGTTAAGGGTCAGTGGCCCAAGCCCGCAAACAGGAATGTTCCAAGTTCAGACAGAAGGGGGAATCAGATCGCTATGATCGCCAGGAACTTTAGTTTTGGTTTATATTTTCATTTGTTGCGCTACTAGTATTGCCTGATGATGTTAAGGAGGCAGCTACAGTAGCTGGATGATATTAACATCTTAGTTTTTTTATTCATTAAATGCATTTTAATTAATCTGGGTGCTTACGTCACCTACTAACACCCTGGTACTACCGATAGCTCCTGTTCTCCTTACTCCTGTGTAGAAGTCCATAATGTTAAATAAATAAAGCATCCCAAGGTTAATGCTATAGGTATTGTTATAAGGGAGTGTGAGACTATCGAAACATGTAACTGAGTTTTATCGTTATTTATATCATTTTACAGAGTGATAAAAAGTATTGCTGTTGCTAGCTAGCATGTCTTTCTGTGATGCCAATGGTTAGCTGAGCTGTCGACGTATGCTAGAGTTGCATTATGGGAGATGTAGTTTTAGCTCTAAGGTCTGAATGGGATGAATGCGATTTTCAGTTGTAGCTTGTTTGCATTACAGTGTTTTTGTACATGAGTTGTTGTATTTTAATACTGTCAACACTGAACGCACCTAGCAAAATATTGGAGATGTGAGACAGGATATGTGTTTTACTTTTCTTCATGCTCCTCTATAGAACAACTTGTCAGATGGTGCATTGAAGACTGATGTATTCCTGCCCTTTCATAATACCATTGCAGATCTACATAGAAGGCCAAAAAGACAGCCTTGGTGTCGCTCTTCATTTCTTGGTTCTTCTGTGGTACATATAAAGACCGCTTTTCAAACTAATAGCGAAATCACAGACACTTGTCTAAATGTTAACGAGCGAAAAACAATTGCAAAGACAGGCAAATCCAGCTCAAAGTTACACAAGCATAGCTAGTAGCTACTGAATTGGTGAGAGTGGACATTTACAAGCGAAACGAGACATTGTGAAAATTAACAAAGTTGTGATGCATCCTTTTCTGAAAGAATAGCAGCATGTGTACATGGAACAGAGGGGAGAAGAACAGAGGGGGGGGGGGGAATAGTAGGAAGCACAGGCCAAAAAATTGCAACTGTACAGATAACTCATCCAGAGCTCTTTGACTTCTGAAGAAAGCCATAAGATATGGCAAACATTTAGTAGTGAAATGCATAAAAGTGTAACGTCATCATTTCATGTGCGCTGCACAACAGAGACTCGATGATAGATATACAACACTATGGACTCACCAGCTCTTGCTTTCTCCTTTTGAAAATAGCACAAACACGTGACTGGATCAACTGTTCTGCGGAACTAAGGTAAGCTTCATAATGTAAGAGGTGAAATGAACACTATTGGTTTTATCTCCTAATGTATTGCACAAGTTGACTGCAGGTATTAAGTAGCTACAAATATTAAAATGTATGAAAAAACTTAAAAGAAATAGTTGACGGTATAAAAATAAACATCCAATGGCTTTTTCCAAATGCCCCGGTATACACGGAATAACGCCCAAGCCTATTATAGACATTGAAAAAAATGGTACTAAAAAAGGGAAAAAATAAATCAGTACTAGCTTCCCTGTGAAACATATCAAGAGTCAAAAGAAGGAAATTAGGACATCAAAGGGGGAGACAGTTTGATTTATGAGTGGTGAAGAGAATATAGCAACAGTCAGGTGACTGTCACAAGATAACAAGTAACAACCTTTGTCAGCATGAAAGGAAAATGCTGCTGACACATCTCTGCATGACACACTGAAACCAGACTAGAGCCATATACAGTGCCTTCAGAAAGAATTCATACCCCTTGACTTGTTCCATATTTTGTTACAGCCTGAGTTCAAAATGTATTAAATTGTTTTCTTTTCACACCCATCTACCCCATCAATGAAAACACATTTATAGAAATGTTTGCACATTGATTGAAAATGTAATCTCATTTACATTAGGTATTTACACCAAGTCAATACCTTATAGAAGCACCTTTGGCAGCGATACAGCTTTGAGTTGTCTTGGGTATGTTCGTTACATATTTTTTCAAGCTCTGTTAAATTAGATGAGGAGCGGCAGTGAACAGCAATCTTCTTTCTACAGATTTACAATGGGATTCAAGTCTGGACTTTGGCTGGGCCACTCAAGGACTTTCACATTCTTGTTCTAAAGCCATTCCAGAATTGCTTTGGCTGTATGCTTGTGGTCACTTTCCTGTTTTTTCCAGACATAATGGTTTACATTCAGGCCAAAGAGTTTCATTTTTGTCTTAGCAGACCACAAACTTCTGCCTTATGATCTCAGTCCTTCACGTGCCTTTTTGAAAACTCCAGGCATGCTGTCATGTGCCTTTTTCTTAGGAGTGGCTTCTGTCTGGCCACTCTCCCATAAAGCTCAGATTAGTGAAGTGCTGTATAGACTGTTGTCCTTCTGGCAAGTTCTCCCATCTCAGCCAAGAAACTCTGTAGTTCTGTCAGAGTGATCATCGGGTTCTTTGTCACCTCCCTGACCAAGGTCCTTCTTGACCAGTTGCTCAGTTTGGTCGGACGGCCAGTTCCAGGCAGCATCTGGGTAGTTCCATATATTTTTTTTTCATTTCCAATGAAGGAGACCACTGTGCTCTTGAAAACTTCCAACACTCTAGAAATTGTTTTACACCTCAGATAAATGCCTCATCAAAACGCTCTCTCTGAGATTGACAGAGAGTTCGTTGGACTTCATGGTATAGTTTCTGCTCTGACATGCACTGTCAACGGTAGGACCTTTTACAAACAGGTGTGTTTCTTTCTAAATCATCTCCAAACAATTTAATTGGCCACAGGTGGACTCCAATCAAGTTGTAGCGATCAAGAAAAAACAAACCCCAAAAAACAGGTGGTGACGTTGATGGGCAAGACTTGATGGGAACGAGACTGTTTCTAGTAAGGGATATATTTTATAGAATGGTGATTGCTGGACCATTGAGAAAAGTTCCTTATCAAACACTTATTTTATCCAATCATTATAAACCCATTTTAATGCAAGTGACCCTGAAAACAGCCTAGACTACCACACATGTAACCTGTAGTTTGGAGTTTTTAGGTTCATTAGTGCAGACTTTGAAAATCTTGCAACTAAACAGTGCATTCGGAAAGTATTCAGACCCATTGACTTTGTCCACATTTTGTTAAATTACAGCCTTATTCTAAAATGTATAAAAGTATTATTTTTCCTTCAATCTACACACAATACCCCACAATGACAAAGCAAAAAAAGGTTTAGACATTTTTGTTAATTTATTAAAAATAAAAAGTAATCAGAACCTTTGCTATGAGACTTGGAATTAAGCTCAGTTGCTGTCAGTTTCTATTGATCACCCTTGAGATGTTTGTACAACTTAATTGGCGTCCACCTGTGGTAAATTCTATTGATTGGAAAGGGACACACCTGTCTATAGGTCCGACAGCTGAAACTGCATGTCAGAGCAAAAACCAAGACATGAGGTCAAAGGAATTGTCCTTAGAACTCTGAGACAGGATTGTGTAGAGGCACAGAGCTAGGTAAGGGTACCAAAACATTTCTGCAGCATTGAAGATCCACGAGAACACAGTGGTCTCCATCATTCTTAAAAATGGAAGTTTGGAACCACCAAGACTCTTCCTATAGCTGGCCGCCCGGCCAAACTGAGAAATCGGGGAGAAGGGTCTTGGTCAGGGAGGTGACCAAGAACCCAATGGTCACTCAGAGAGCTCTAGAGTTCCTCTGTGGAGATGGGCGAACCTTCCAGAAAGACAACCATCTATGCAGCACTCCACCAATCAGGCCTTTATGTAGAGTGGCCAGACAGAAGCCACTCCTCAGTAAAATGCACATGATAGTCCACTTGGAAGAGTTGTCTAAAGGGCAACTAAAGGACTCTGACCATGAGAAGCAAGATTCTCTGGTCTGATAAAACCAATATTGAACTCGTTGTCTTGAATGCCAAGCTTCACGTCAGGAGGAAACCTAGCACCATCCCTACGGTGAAGCATGTTGGTGGCAGCATCATGCTGTAGGGATGTTTTTCAGCGGCAGGGACTGGGAGACTAGTCAGGATCAAAGGAAAGAGGAATGGAGCAAAGTACAGAGATCCTTGCTGAAAACCTGCTTCAGAGCACTCAGGACCTCCGACTGGGGCGAAGGTTCACCTTCCAACAGGACAAGAACAACAAAGCACACAGCCAAGACAACGCAGGAGTGGCTCCGGGACAAGTGTCTGATTGTCCTTGAATGGCCCAGCCAGAGCCTGGACTTGAACATCTCTGTAGAGACCTGAAAATAGCTTTTTAGTGACGCTCCCCATCCAACCTGACAGAGCTTGGGAGGATCTGCAGAGAAGAATGAGAGAAACTCCAAATACAGGTTTGCCAAGCATGTAGCATTATACCCAAGAAGACACGAGGCTGCAACCGCTGCTAAACGTGCTTCAACCAAGTACTGAGTAAAGTGTCTGAATACAATTTTTTATTTTTAAGAAATGTGCAAAAATATATACATTTATATATATATATATATAACTATTTTTGCTTTGTCATTATTGGGTATTCTGTGTAGATTTATGAGGATTTTGTTATTTATTCCATTTTAGAATAAGGCTGTAACGTAACAAAATGTGGAAAAAGTCAATGGGTCTGAATACTTTCCGAATGCACTGTATGCCCTGGACTATTGGCTATGTCTAAAGGGCTTATGACCAAGATACCACAGTAATTTATGGGCAAGCCACACCTTTATAGCTCTTTACACCTTGAATACCGTGTGTCCTGTAGCTTTCTTAGACTAGAGCAGCGAAATGGTTAAAGGAGTGCCGCATACAACTGCAGTCTGCTAGCAGATTAGATTTTTTATTCAGTAGTCATGGAGCATGATGCCAGGTAGAAATGGTTTTAGATAAAAAGGAATAAAAGATGGATAAGCCCATATTTCACAAATCAAGAACCAAAATAAATCGTGAAACCTATAAGCAATGTTTCCTATATTTTTTTCAGGACTGAGTAAGTTTCAAGTCTGCAGAGTTGCAAACTTGAATGTCATGAAAATTCTGTGCAACTTCCAGCACATTTACTGTGAACACTGAGGCTGTACCTGCTTAAAGTTAGAGTTATAACAGTGGCCAAGTAGGCTACTGTGGTTATTTGATCATGTCGGCCTACCATATAAAATCTATGGAGAAAATGCAGCCCATAACATTTTAACATGGAAATAGCTGCTCTTTCAGTATACAGTAGCAGCCAATGTGTGGTGTTCAATGTAGGCGTACATTCCATGAGACTTTTGAAAAAAACATGTAGGGATTGACATTAACCTGTTTATCCACTTCAGGTATGTTAACTGACAATGTTGTGTTGTTTGAAACAAGAAACCACTTTACAAAATAAAATGTATGAATTATTCCCATACCATTATTACATAGAATCAGACAAATTATGCTACCCTCTGCCTATTGGCTACTTAGCTTAATCAAGCCCATCTTAAAAAAAAAACACTGCCACAAAGTACAACACTGTCCCTTACAGAAAAAAAAGCTCTTTACCCGACTTGGTTTTCAAACAGGGCTAGAAATCCACACATTTTGTGCTCTTGTAGGAAGCAACCACTCCACTATTGCTGACTAGAAATGAGCTATAACTGGGCTAATAATGCTACATGCAGTTCTTGCTATGATCTCAAAACAAGCGCATCTACACACGACCACTCATGCTGTAAAAACAGTCCAGTTCAAAGTGAATGGCACAAATCCATATATGGCAAAGGTCTATTTGCATATAGGGATACTGCTGCTCTGATTGGTTATGGCACACTGGTCTGTGTAGAGTATGGGCCTGAGTCGTGCCTGTCAAAGCAATAGAATATCCTACTCCAATGCTCTCTGCCTACAAGAAAATCGCGAACATTGCCTCGAAGGTAGTAGGTTACACTGTTGATACAAAGAGTAAGAAGTAACCTAAATTGCACAAGCCAATGCAAATCATACTTCCCCAAAAGGAGAACAACGCTGAAACATCAAAGTCCAAATCTCAACACGGGCATGGATTTTGATGTTTCAGCATTGTTCTGTTTTAGGTGCTTTGGAATAGCTACTCTCACCATCTTTCTCCACCAGAGTGAAGGGCTCCGTGTCCCAGCCGTCATCGATGGCAGCTGGCTGGACATCCAGGTGGCCGTAGATGCACACAGTCTTCTTACTCGGGTCGGAGCCCAAGAAACCCAGGACGATGGGTGGCAAGGGGATCTCCTCTCCGGAGGGAAGCTGAGGGGGCAAAAATAAAAGGTCTCACTCAATGGTCTAAAAATCCATATTTTCCTTTTCTCGCCATTGCACTGACATGAAAGAAATTACCAGGTGAAAGATGAAGAGGAGGAGACAGACTTTCAAGCAACAGATACAGCAAACCAGTCAGGGTTGAAGGAGATTAAGGGGGTCTGAGCCGGTCAGAGGATCGGCAGCAGTGTTCTTTACAGGAAGCCTTTCATGCTCCACAAGGAAGAAGAGGACTAAGTGAGGAAAGACTCTAGGGTATATTATATACAATGAAAGTAAAGGGAGCAGTTGCATTTCAACTCAAAATATTATGTACAGTTTGACTGCTGAATAGGCTGGTGTTGACACAATCTATGCAGACAATGTAGCTGGGCAACAAGTACCGATTGATAAAACGTTATCGCCACACATTTAAAATACAAGGAAGACCAGGTAGCCCTGAAGTGCAGCACTAATGCATGATAAATATACTACATTACCAAAAGTATGTGGACACTCGTCAAACATCTCATTCCAAAATTATGGGCATTAATATGGAGTTAGTCCCCCCTTTGCTGCTATAACAGCCTCCACTTTTCTGGGAAGGCTTTTCACTAGATGTTGGAACATTGCCACAAGAGCATTAGTGAGGTCGGGCATTGATGTTGGGCGACATGGCCTGGCTCGCAGTCGGCATTCCAATTCATCCCAAAGGTGTTTGATGGGGTTGAGGTCAGTAGTCTGTGCAGGCCAGTCAAGTTCTTCCACACCAATCTCAACAAACCATTTCGGTATGGACCTCACTTTGTGCACGAGGGCATTGTCATGCTGAAACATGAAAGGATCTTCCCAAAACTGTTGCTACAAAGTTGGAAGCACAGAATCATCTAGAATGTAATTGTATGCTGTTGCGTTAAGATTTTCCTTCACTCTTGACCGCACCTGCTGTCTCTAACTCTGAAAAGCCAACTGACATTTACTGCTGAGGTGCTGACCTGTTGCACCCTCTACAACCACTGTGATTATTATTATTTGACCCTGCTGGTCATCTATGAACGTTTGAACATATTGGCCATGTACTGTTATAATCTCCACCCGGCACAGCCAGAAGAGGACTGGCTACCCCTCAGAGACTGGTTTCTTCCTAGGGAGTTTTCCTTGCCACCGTGCTTCTACATCTGCATTTTTTGCTGTTTGGGGTTTTAGGCTTAGTTTCTGTATAGCACTGACATCGGCTGATGTAAAAAGCGCTTTATAAATACATTTGATTAATTGAATGATTGGAACCAAGGGGCCTAGCCCGAACAATAAAAAATTGCCCCAGAAAAGTATTTCCCCTCCACCAAACTTTAGAGTTGGCACCAATGTCCCCTTCCCTCTAAGCTGCGCTCCTCAGGAATGCCAAGCAGAGCGCAGAAGAAATATCTGCCCACAGAGAGAAGCACATTATGGGGTATTGTGTGAAGATTGATGAGGGGGGGGAAAACTATTTAAATCAATTTTATAAAAAGGCTGTAACCTAACAAAATTTGGAAAAAGTCAAGGGGTCTGAATACTTTCCGAAGGCACTATATGGATCTGTGTAATTTACTTTGAACTGGACTGTGTTTACGGCTGTGGTCGTGATTAGATGCACTTGTTTTGAGATCAAAGCAAGAGATGCATGTAGCCACGTGTGCACATTGTTCATATCCTTTGCTATTTAGTGAGTTATTAGCCCAGTTATAGATCATTTGTAGTCAGCAATAGGGGAGTGATTACTTCCTACAAGAGCAGAAAACATGTACATTTAGCTTTGAAAAGTGAGTCAGGTAAATAACTGTCTTAGAGGGGCAGTGTTGTATTTTGAGACAGGCTTGAATAAGCTAAGTAGCCAATAGGCAGAGGGTAGCATAATGTGTCTGATTCCCTGTAATAATGGTATGGGAATAATAATGCATTTTACTTTGTAGTGGTTTCTTGCATTAAACAACATTTTCAGTCATAAACAGGTTAATGTCCTACATTGAACACCACACATTGGCTGCTACTGTAGGCTGAATGATAGAATAACTATTTCCATGCTAAAATGTTATGGAATGCATTTTCGCCATTGTTATTCATTGTAGGCCACCATTGTAGACATACATTATGATCAAATAGCTACTTGGCCACTGTTATAACTCTAACTTTAAGCAGGTACAGCCTCAGTGTTCACAGTAAATGCGCTGGAAGTTGCACAGAATGTTTGCACACAGCAGATCTGAAATTTGCTCAGTGCCAAAAATGTAGGGAATATTGGTTGGCACTATGCAGTTGGGCAGATAGCGTTCTCCTTGCATCCGCCAAACCCAGATTTGTCTGTCGGACTACCAGATGGTGAACCATGATTCATCACTGCAGAGAACACGTTTCCACTGCCCCAGAGTCCAATGGAGTCCAACTCCGGAGTCCAATTACACCTCTCCAGCCGACGCTTGGTTATCTCAGGCTTGTGTGCGGCTGCTCTGCCATGGAAATCCATTTCATGAAGCTCCCGACAAATAGTTATTGTGCTGACGTTGCTTCCAGAGGCAGTTTGGAACTCGGTAGTGAGTGTTGCAATCAAGAACAGACAATTTTTACGCACTACTTGCTTTAACATTCGGCTGTCCCATTCTGTGAGCTTGTGTGGCCTACGACTTCACGGCTGAGCCGTTGTTGCTCCTAGATGTTTTTACTTCACAATAACAGTTCTTACAGTTGACCGGGGCAGCTCTACCAGGGCAGAAATTTGACGAACTGACTTGCTAGAAAGGTGGCATCCTATGACAGTGCCACGTTAAAAGTCACTGAGCTCTTCAGTAAGACCATTATACTGCCAATGTTTGTCTATGGAGATTGCATGGCGGTGTGCTCGATGTTGTACACCTGTCAGCAACGGGTGAGGCAGAAATAGTTGAATCTACTAACTTGAAGGGGTGTCCACATACTTTTGTATATATAGTGTATATCTTCCTGCTCATAGTTAATGTATCCATTCAAAGCTGTCTTTGTAGATTGTTTCAAAATACATTTGTTGGTAGCGGCTATGTTTTACAAACATAATGTTGACTGGCACACAATTCATAGCACCTCCACAACATATAATATCCCCATTACTGACTTGAGAACAAGAAGAAGAATTCAAAGAAGGGCACCTATCGCTAGAAGGGTAAAAAATTCAAAGCAGACATTAGATATCCCTTTGAGCATGGCGAAATTACCAATTACACTTTGGATGGTGTATCAACACACCTAGTCACTACAAAGATACAGGCGTCCTTCCTAGCACAGTTGCCAGATAGGAAGGAAACTGCTCAGGGATTTTTACCATGAGGTGATGGTGATTTTAAAACAGTTACAGAGTTTAATGGCTGTGATATGAGAGAACTGAGGATGGATCAACAACATTGTAGTTACTCCACAAAACTAACCTAAATGACAGAGTGAAAAAAAGGAAGAAAGTACAGAATAAAAATATTCTGAAACATGCATCCTGTTTGCAATAAGGCACTTAAGAGAAAATGCTAAAAATGTTGCAAAGACAGTTACTTTATGTCCTGAATACGAAGCCTTAGGTTTGGGGCAAATCCAACACTACACCCCTCTTCATATTTTCAAGCATGGTGGTGACTACATCATGTTATGGGTATGCTTGTCATCGGCATGGACTAGGGAATTTGTGTGATAAAAACTAACGGAAGAGAGCTAGAAAACCTGTTTCAGTCTGTTTTCTGACAGACACTGGAAGACAAAATTAACTTTTCAGCTGGACAATAACCTAAAACACAAGGCCGAATATATGGGCTCCCGAAGAGGTGCAGTGGTCTAAGGGACTGCATCTCAGTGCTTGAGGCATCACTACAGACACCCTGGTTTGAATCTACAACTGGCCATGATTGGGAGTCCCATAGGGCGGCGCACAATTGGCCCAGCGTTGTCCAGGTTTGGCCGGTGTAGGCCGTCATTATAGATAAGAATTTGTTCTTAACTGACTTGCCTAGTTAAATAAAGGTTACATTTAAACATATATATATATATATATATATATATATATATGTTTATATATATATGTATATATACACATACACTGGAGTTGCTTACCAAGACGACATTGAATGTTTCGGCCTAGTTACAGTTATGAAGTAAATCGGCTTGAAAATATATGGCAAGACTGTCTAGCAATGATCAACAACCAACTTGACAGAGCTTGAAGAATTTAAAACAGAATAATGTGCAAATACTATACAATCCAGTGCAAAGCTCTTAGAGACTTACCCAGAAAGACTCAAAGCTGTAATCGGTGCCAAAGTATGCATTGACTCAGGGGTGTGAGATATCTGTATTTCATTTTCTATATATTCTTTAACATTTCTAAAAACACTTTCACTCAGTCATTATGGTGTATTGAATGTCGATGGGTGAAATGATATATATTTTTATCCATTTTGAATTCAGACTAACACAACATGTGGAATAAGTCACGGGTATGAATAGTTTATGAAGGCACTGTATCGTGGCACACAGTGCAAAGTCCTACCTTCTGTTTTCCTATGTCCACCATCTCCACTGTGCCCCCCAGCTTCTCAATGTCCTTGGCTGCCATCTCCATCATCTTCTTGATCTCCCCACGCTTCTCTGGCCAGGCAGACACACTCTGTACAGCCACCCATTGGGCAAGACGCTAGAGGCAGAGTAGAGCGAGAAAGAGATGAATATTAGGCCTAATTCTGATGGTTTTTTAAATGTAGGGTATTTTATTTTGAATTGTTCAACATTGTTTGTTTGGCAACAAGTATTTGCCATGCCAATAAAAAAAAGCCTTTTCAATTGAGAGGCTTTGAAGCCAATTTCATACGCACTCAGTTCATATTCGTGGCAATAATCAAGTGTCATAGTTCTCCATCGGCCTTTTAAATGAGTCAATCTGTTTTCAGCACTTTTATTTCTATGACTTATCAAATAATCTTGTTGCAATACAAATCATATCGATACCTAAGTATAGTGATAATATTGTATCGTGAGGTTCCTAGCAATTCCCAGCCCTATACTTGTTCTTCAAGTTCTTCAAGTTTATGAATAGGAAAACCCACAAACACATGACTTGGTTCTTGTGGCAAGGAAGTGAAGTCTTAGGCACTAAACCTAATCCAAATACCCTACAGTGGTGTGGTGTCCTAAGTGCTGGTGTTGTTTTTGCTACCATGTCAGTTTTTGCTACTCGTGATCTAAAGGGGTTGGAGAAGTGAAAGCAATAGCCTGGTCATGGCAGGCTAAGATTTGACTCTGTTCTTATCAAGTCCTTCTAAATCTGAAGTTTAAGAAATTAAATAATTTAATATAATTTCGGATTCACATGCAAAGTAATGTTCGTCAAACATTAATATGGCTAGCCCCAAAAGCATGAATCAACTCAGTCAAGTCGCAGATAGTAAAACATGACTAAATGCATTATCATAATTCAAGTAATGAGAAAAAGCTACCTCAATGTACAGCTCCTGGTGTTCGTCCACATATTTAAAAAGTTCGGGAAGATGAGCCATCTTTGGCTGAAGAGTTTGCTGGAGCCTAAGAGCTGTTGGGACAGACAGACTAACGTTACTTTAGACTACGAACTGACAGGGGGCAATGCACATGCCTCAACAATCTATTGTAACATGTTATCGACCATTAGCTCCTCCCAAACTGCTGACTGTGACACTACAAGTACGTTAGTTGTGACCACATGGCATTATCTCCGAAACCCCGAACATTACAAATAACAAAGTAACAGTTAACTCGTAGCCAATAGTTTTTTTTTATGGCAACATAGTTTAAACCTTTTTGGAACAGATTCTAAACCTGTTGCTGGGCATGTGATGGTCAGCAAACAGAGGCAAGTCACCCTCAGCTAGCTACTGTACATAGCTAACGTTAGTTATCTACAGTAGCTAGCTAAGTTAGTAACGTTACTGTATGTAACGTTAGCACTATGCTTTCAGGGTAAGAAAAAGTAATGCACCAATAATGTTAGCTACAAAACACAATAACAACCCAATTTAGCTAGCTACATTGGGTAGCCAGCTAGCTAGCAAACACTGGCAAGTTTAGCTTACTATTTAACAAGTCAGTAGAGCAAGCTAAATGAGCTCCGAAATATATTGTGAAGTATGACTACAACTGTGTTGCAAAGACATTTCAGAAAATGACAGTCATCACCATCGGGCACTTTTGCTTACTCACTGTTGAAAAAGATTGTGCTGCGCTTCTTCTCAGGGGTGTATTCAATGAGGGGATTCGATTAATCTGTCCCGGGCGCCCATGTAGGCGTGTTTTGCACCGGGTGAAAGTTGATTTGATTCGCTTTGGAACCGGGCTGCCTCCCGGGCTTGAGCTTGGGGTGCTCTGTTCAAAGCCCACGGCTCCAAACAAAAATGACGTAATTAATCACGATGAGTAATGAGTAGGATTATGTGTTAAAAACGCTTTATCTGCATTCACAATGAAAATTAAAACATAGATTTTATGGAAATATATATATTTCTGGGCGAAGCACCAAACTGCCTTGTAGACAACATGACCGAACTGCGCAAATTACTGTTCAATTTGGGAAGCGCACTCCTCCCTCACCGCTTTTGCCCGTCACGTCACGGGCCATTGACCGGTACCCAGCGGCTCCGCAAAATCCAATTTGCTTAGTAGTTCAAACGGTTGCAAACTAAAACTAATATTTTTGTTGGACAAATTCAGGGAGGTCCCTCCCCGTTTCATTCCGTTTGCTTCCTTTTAAGAAACGTTTTGCAACAATCGGCATAATGAATATGCCGAATATATCTAGATTTGCTAAACATGTGAGATTGGCCGTGTTCGATAGCATCAAACCCATGATTTATCTTGGGTAAATTGTGACTGATTGACTGATTTACAAATAATAATTCATAATTATTTATGATGCAAGGTGCTTTGTAGAATAGTTAGTTGGCAGTTGGTCCCCGAGTGTCGCAGCGATCTAAGGCACTGCGTCTCAGTGCTAGAGGCGTCACTACAGACCCTGGTCCGATTCCGGGCTGTATTACAACCGGCCATGATTGGGAGTCCCATAGGGTAGCGCACAATTGGCCCAGTGTCGTCCGGGTTAGCGTTTGGCCGGGGTAGGCCGTCATTGTAAATAAGAATTTGTTCTTAACTGACTTGCCTGGTTAAATAAAGGTTAAATAAAAATGTTTAATAAAAAAGGTGGCTGCAATGTCGAACAAGCCCATTCTCTTTCGGTCGGAACAAGACCCAGCCATCTCACAACCAATCAGTTTTTTAGCTCTGTGTGTATTTGGTGATTGACAGGCATATAGAGCCCCGCAGTGGATGTGTCATAATACCAAACCGGGTCATCAGATGGGATCAGCCAATGAAGTTGGAAGTGGGAATTCCGGTTGAGTAGCCCCACCCAGGTAGTAGCAGTGCTGGCAATACTAGCTGCAGTAACCCTTGGGGAGGGGGTCACACTCAGACATTCAGAGAGGGGACAAATTATTGTGGCCCTGGTTGTACAAAATAGTCAAAGGTTTGACTGCACAGAGATGCTTGGAAAAATGGTCACAACGGGGGACCAGTGTCTGTGTGTTTCAGGGGAAGGGTGTGTATCATAGCTCTATCAGCTGGGACTTAACATTGGTTAATCAAATCACCCAATTCTTGCTTAATTTTGCATGCCTTCTCAAACAGCTACAACTGTATATGCATTTGCAAATCAAGTATTTTCTCGAGTTGTGCTCGGGATGTAACAACTGTTAAACATTTGAGCTTGTGGTTGTTAGTGGGGGAAGGGTGGGGAGTGTGTGTATGTCTCACATCTGTTGCTATGGGGTAATGACATTAGGGACAATATAGGATGAATCACAATAATTGTTTGCCAAAATAATAATTCTGTAATGGCAATCCTGGGTATAGGTAACAATACTTTGTATGAATTGCCTACATTTTTACGCATATTATTTGATAATTGTGGAAATAAATTAAGATACGCAAGATTTTTTATACTGTTTATTTTTTAAATAACTATATAATACAATTGAGGTGAGGGCATTGGAAATGCTTTTGGCAGTTGATCTTCTGATGTGCTGTGTGTGACACTGTGTGCTCTTTTTAAAGGATGGGTCCCAATCCCTCAAAGACCCTAGGATCCAGGTGGACAGGGGTGGTCTGCCAGTCACTGGGACAACAACTCAACTTGGGATGGGGGAAGGTTCTAGCGAGTGGAATAGTGGAGAACAATTTGGAGGTTTACTTAGTAGTACGGCAAATATCATGGTACAGCTATATGGACACTCAATTATTATTGTACTTTTGAATTGTAAGTTTACAAACATACTGTATATTATGATCAATATAATTGAAACTTGTATCTCATTATGGTAAATTGTGAAATAAGTATAGCCAATTATAATTGTAATGGCTTAGCAAATACAGTTGAAGTCGTAAGTTTACATACACTTAGGTTGGAGACATTAAAACTCGTTTTTCAACCACTCCACAAATTTCTTGTTAACAAACTATAGTATTGGCAAGTTGGTTAGGACATCTACTTTGTGCATAACACAAGTAATCTCCTTTGTCTTGATCACGTTGAGGGAGAGGTTGTTGTCCTGGCACCACACGGCCAGGTCTCTGACCTCCTCCCTGTAGCCTGTCTCGTCGTTGTCGGTAATCAGGCCTATCACTGCTGTGTCATCGGCAAATTTATTGATGGTGTTGGAGTCGTGCCTGGCCGTGCAGTCATGAATGAGCAGGGAGTACAGGAGGGGACTGAGCACACACCTGAGAGGCCCCTGTGTTGAGGATCAGTGTGGCGGATGTATTTTTACCTACCCTTACCACCGGGGGCGGCTCGTCAGGAAGTCCAGGATCCAGTTGCAGAGGGAGGTGTTTAGTCCCAGGGTCCTTAGCTTATTGATGATCTTTGAGGGCACTATGGTGTTGAACGCTGAGCTGTAGTCAACGAATAACATTCTCACATAGGTGTTCCTTTTGTCCAGGTAGGAAAGGGCAGTGTGGAGTGCAGTAGAGAGTGTGTCATCTGTGGATCTTTTGGGGTTGTATGCAAATTGGAGTGGGTCTAGGGTTTCTGGGATGATGGTGTTGATGTGAGCCATGACCGGCCTTTCAAGCACTTCATGGCTACAGGTGTGAGTGCTACGGGTCGGTACTCATTTAGGCAGGTTACCTTAGTGTTCTTGGGCACAGGGACAATGGTGGTCTGCTTAAAACATGTTGGTATTACAGACTCGGACAGGGAGAGGTTGAAAATGTCAGTGAAGACACTTGCCAGTTGGTTAGCACATGCTTGCAGTACACTTGCTTGTAATCCGTCTGGACCTGCGGCCTTGTGAATGTTGACCTGTTTAAAGGTCTTATTCACAGCGGCTGCGGAGAGTGTGATCACACAGTCTTCTGGAATAGCTGGTGCTCTCATGCATGTTTCAGTGTTTTTTGCCTCGAAGCGAGCATAAAAGTAGTTTAGCTCGTCTCATAGGCTTGTGTCACTTGGCAGCTCTCGGCTGTGCTTCCCTTTGTAGTCTGTAATAGTTTGCCAGCCCTGCCACATCTGACGAGCGTCAGAGCCAGTGTAGTACAATTTGATCTTAGTCCTGTATTGATGCTTTGCCTGCTTGATGGTTCGTCGGAGGGCATAGCGGGATTTCTTATAAGCTTCCGGGTTAGAGTTATCTAGTCACAGGTGCTTCCTGCTTAAATATTTTGCTTGTAAGCAGGAATCAGGAGGATATAACTATGGTCAGATTTGCCAAATGGAGGGCGAGGGAGAGCTTTGCATGCGCCTCTGTGTGTGGAGTATAGTTGGTCCAGAGTTCTTTTCCTCTGGTTGCACATTTACCATGCTGATAGAAATTTGGTAAAACGGATTTAAGTTTCCCCTCATTAAAGTCCCCGGCTACTAGGAGGACCGCCTCTGGGTGAGCATTTTCTTATGGCGGATTACAGCTCATTCAATGCTGTCTTAGTGCCAGCCTCTGACTGTGGTGATATGTAAACAGCTACATAGAATACAGATGAAAACTCTCTCGGTAGGTAGTGTGGTCTACATCTTATCATGAGATACTCTACCTAAGGCGAGCAAGTTCTCGAGACTTTAGATATCGTGCACCAGCTGTTATTTACAAAAATTCATAGACCGCTGCCCCTTGTCATACCAGACGCTGCTGTTCTATCCTGCCGGTACATCGTATAACCAGCCAGCTGTATGTTGATATTGTCGTTGTTCAACCACAACGCCGTGAAGCATAAGATGTTACTGTTTTTAGTGTCCCGTTGGTAGTTTAATCCTCCGCGTATCTCGTCGATTTTATTCTCCAAATATTGCACGTTTGCTAGCAGAATGGAGGGAAGTCGGGGTTTATTTGATTGCCTACGAATTCTCAGAAGGCAGCCCGACCCTTGGCCCCTCTTCCAAGAGTCTTCAAAACAGCTTCTACCCCCAAGCCAAAAGGCTCCTGAACATGTAGTCAAATTGCTACCCAGAATATTTGCAGTGCCCGTCCCCCCTCACCCCCTCTTTACACCACTGCTACTCTGTTGTCATCTATGCATAGTTACTTCAATAACTCTACCTATGTAGTCTCGCTATTTTTATTTTACTGCTGCTCTTTAATTACTTGTTACTGGTATCTCTTATTCTTATACACTGTTGGTTAGGGGCTCGTAAAGTAAGCATTTCACTGTAAGGTCTACACCAATTGTATTCGGCACATGTGAGTAAAAACATTTGATTTGAATTCAGAAACTATTCAGACCCCTTGACTTTTTCCACATTTTATATTACAGCCTTATACTAAAATGTATGACATAATTTTTTGCCCTCATCAATCTACACACAATACCCCATAATGACAAAACAAAAACAGTTTTTTAGAATTTTTTGCAATGTATAAAAAATAAAACAAAAATACCTTATTTACATAATGTTATTGGAATTTCATAATTCCTTTAAGTGCTCATTAATTAATATCACTCTGTCTGTTTCTAAGAATTTGTAAGATTCTTATTAACATAAAATAGACAGGGAACAGTCTTATTAAAAATAGATACTAGTATTTATTCTCGGAGCACGCTCCCATTTAACCACAAATAACAGTTTATATACAAATATGACGTCATTGGTTACAGAATAAAGCTCCTCCTCTTGACCAAGATAAAACAGGTTCAAAAGTTCATTCCAACTCACCAGCGCACACACATGACACACAATATCACTAGATCATTAACTCTAGAAGGTTCACTATAATTTATTACCACTTTACCAGATAGCTCGAGATAATGGAAGACCTAAGAAGTTACTCACTGCCTTATCTAAACATCTCAGGGCTAAGTTGAGTCGGTTCAACCATAGTTTAACGATCCTTTTGGCTTACTTTATAACCCACACCACATACCTCTCCAACTAAGTTGGAATGGTGTTTATTATGTTTTAATTACTCCTTGTTCATGCTACATAATCCCTTCCTTATGAATTAACATTATTAATCAGATATAATAATAATACAGGGTAGAGTTCAATTAGTTATAGTTTTATCTAAATGTGAACATTGTTTAGTCATTATTCATAAAATTCCTAACACATAACTATTCAGACCCTTTGCTATGAGACTCAAAATTGAGCTCAAGGGGAATCCTGTTTCCATTGTTCATCCTTAAGATCGGATTAGAGTCCACCTGTGGTAAATTCAATTGATTCGACACGATTTGGAAAGGCACACACCTGTCTATATAAGGAACCACAGTTGACAGTGCATGACAGAGAAAAAACCAAGCCATGAGGTCAAAGGAATTGTCCGTAGAGCTCCGAGACAGAATTGTGTCGAAGCACAGATCTGGGGAAGGGTTCCAAAACATTTTTGCAGCATTGAAAGTCTCCAAGAACACAGTAACTTCCATCATCCTTAAATGGAAGAAGTTTGGAATCACCAAGAATCTTCCAAGAGCTGGCTGCCTGGCCAAACTGAGCAATCAGGTGGAGAAGGGCCTTGGTCAGGGAGATGACCAAGAACCCGATGATCACTCTGACAGAGCTCCAGAGTTCTTCTGTGGAGTTGGGAGAACCTTCCAGAAGGACAACCATCTCTGCAGTACTCCACCAATCAGGCCTTTATGGTGGAGGGGCCAGATGGAAGCCACTCCTCAGTAAAAGGCACATGACAGCCCGCTTGGAGTTTGCAAAAAGGCACCTAAAGACTCTCAGACCATGAGAAACAAGATTCTCTGGTCTGATGAAACTAAGATTGAACTCCTTGGCCTGAATGCAAGACATCATGTCTGAAGGAAACCTGGCACCATCCATACGGTGAAGCATGGTGGTGGCAGCATCATGCTGTGGGGATGTTTTTCAGAGGCAGGGACTGGGAGACTAGTCAGGATCAGGGGAAGATGAACGGAGCAAGGTATAGAGAGACCCTTAATGAAAACCTGCTCCAGAGTACTAAGGACAGACTGGAGCAAAGGTTCACCTTCCAACAGGTCAACGACCCTAAGCACACAGTCAAGACAACATATTAGTGGCTTTGGGACAAGTCTCTGAATATCCTTGAGTGGCCCAGCCAGAGCCCGGACTTGAACCCGATCGAACATCGCTGGAGAGACCTGAAAATAGCTGTGCAGCAATACTCCCCATCCAACCTGACAGAGGATTTGCTGAGAATAATGGGAGTAACTCCCCAAATACAGATTTAAGCTTTTAGTGTCATACCCAAGAAGACTCGAGGCTGTAATTGCTCCCGAATGTGCTTCAACAAAGTACTGAGTAAAGGATCTGAATACAGTCATGGCCAAAAGTTTTGAGAATGACACAAATATAAATTTTCAAAAAGTCTGCTACCTCAGTTTGTATGATGGCAATTTGCATATACTCCAGAATGTTATGAAGAGTGATCAGATGAATTGCAATTAATTGCAAAGTCCCTCTTTGCCATGCAATTGAACTGAATCCCCCCAAAAACATTTCAACTGCATTTCAGCCCTGCCACAAAAGGATCAGCTGACATCATGGACTGCGGTAAAGTCATTTTCTCTGATGAATCCCCTTTCCCATTGTTTGGGGCACCCGGAAAAAAGCTTGTCCGGAGAAAACAAGGTGAGCACTACCATCAGTCCTGTGTCATGCCAACAGTAAAGCATCCTGAGACCATTCATGTGTGAGGTTGCGTCTCAGCCAAGGGAGTGGGTTCACTCACAATTTTGCCTAAGAACACAGCCATGCATAAAGAATGGTACCAACACATCCTCCGAGAGCAACTTCTCCCAACCATCCAGGAACAGTTTGGTGACGAACAATGCCTTTTCCAGCATGATGGAGCACCTTGCCATAAGGCAAACGTGATAACTAAGTGGCTCGGGGAACAAAACATCAATATTTTGCGTCCATGGCCAGGAAACTCCCCAGACCTTAATCCCATTGAGAACTTGTGGCCGATCCTCAAGAGACGGGTGGACAAACAAAAACCCACAAATACTGACAAACTCCAAGCATTGATTATGCAAGAATGGGCTGCCATCAGTCAGGATGTGGCGCAGAAGTTAATTGACAGCATTCCAGGGCAGATTGCAGTGGTCTTGAAAAAGAAGGGTCAACACTGTAAATATTGACTCTGCATCAACTTCATGTAATTGTCAATAAAAGCCTTTGACACTTATGAAATGCTTGTAATTATACTTCAGTATTCCATAGTAACATCTGACAAAAATATCTAAAGACACTGAAGCAGCAAACTTTGTGGAAATTAATATTTGTGTCATTCTCAAAACTTTTGGCCAGGACTGTATGTAAATGTCATATTTCAGTTTTTTATTTTAAATACATTTGTAAAAATGTCAAAAAGCTGTTTTTGCTTTGGTATTATGGGGTATTGTGTGTAGATTGATGAGGGGAATAAGGCTGTAACGTAACAAAATGTGGAAAAAGTGCAGAGGTCTGAATATTTTCTGAATGCACTGTATTTACTTATGGCCTTCCCTACACCTAGTGACTTGTTTTTAAATGTATGAGCAAAAAAATATAACATTTTATTTGGAACGGCAAGCCAGACAAAATTAAATGGGCCTATTTATATAATATTAATTCAGAGGGCAGACATTATTAAATGTTAAAGCATTAAACCTCTTAATAAAGGCTTCAGTTATACAAAAGGTATACTTGCATCTGAACTGGTTCTCTAGCAGATTAGTAAGAATGTCTGACCCCATGTTCAAGAATGGCCTTTTTCCCTTTATTCAAATTACAACTTCTGATTTTCAGTTATTTGAAGATTAAATAATCACCAAAATATCGCTATTTTTAAAACAAGCCATAGAAAGTTGGTTACAATTTCAGTTTTATCCACCAGGAAAGGCAGAACAAATAAAACAACAAATATTATGGTTAAACTCAAATATACTAATTGATAAAAAAAATATGTAATATGATATCATTAATAGGACTGGAAGAGTTATGTCACACATGCAGCTAACAAACATGTATGGAAATATCTGCTCTCCCCAAAATTACAACCAAATAATTGCATCATGACTGCAAGAATTGAAGAGGTAAGTGGAAGGGGGAAAAAGTAACGAACTTCTCTGTCGGCCCTAAGACCAAAATTAGTTAAAGAACATTTTGATAAATACATTTCATTTAATGAACTAAAAAATGTACAACTATGCCATATAGCAAAATAGTTGGGAAGAGATTTTCGATATACTGATTCCATGGCACATGGTTTATGGGCTGATACACAAAACAACTCTCAATTCAAAACTTCCATTTAAATTATTATACAAAATTGTTGCAACCAATAGAATGTTGTATATGGGCGATACAACCATCCCAGCTCTGAAGATTTAGCTTGCGAAGAGACAGAATCATTAGATCATTTGTTTTGGTACTGTCCATATGTACTGTAGCTTGTTTTTGGTTGCAGGTTCAGGAATAGCTGAAGAATTGCAACGTTTACCTGGAGCTAACTCTGCAAATAGCACTGCTGGGTGATTTGAAAAGTCATAGTCGATCAATCAATAATATAATAATACTATAACAAGAAACTATGAGAAGAGAAAGGTTCAGAACTTTTGTGAAACATCACAGCACAGTTGAAAAATATATGGCAAATAGAAATCAATATCAATCAATAATCAATCAGCCTTTTATTAAACTTGATAGGACAAGGGAAAGATTTTGAAGTCTGCAGATGAATGCCCATATTTGTCTTGCGTTGTTTGAAATACCAGTGGTTCACTGCCCTTTCTGGTGAATGTGTTAGCAAACTCTGTATGAGTCAGGTACACACTTAATTACAGATACAGTAAAAACAAATCCCAGAGGGAGACCTCTGCATATGCAGAATATGTGAATATTGTTGTCGATATCCTTTATGGTGTGTTGTCAGGACATGCAACCCTGACTGTTAGTATGAATCACTGGAAAATCTAGAGCATTCACTCATTGCCAAACATCTTAAAGCTGTACATCCGTAATTCAATGAACAGCAAACAGACAGCCCTGCCACTTGTTTTGCTATAAAGCTGTGGGATGAGGCTGGAATAGTATAGCCACTCTCAAATTTATAAACGAAGCTATTGATGCAGGGACTGACCATCAATGAGATCAACGTGAGAGTTTTAACCATATTAAAACTCTTGTATACATTGTTTGGACTGATGAGTCCAAATTTGAGATAGCTCTAGTCTACATTGTTTGTCAAGCAATAGCAACATTTTCTTAATAAATACCCACGTTGAATAGCCATGGGTCTACTCTATCCTTATCTAAATGAGCTCAAGTCCAGCGTTCATTTAGACCATGTGACCATGTATTTAATATATAAATCCAATATCTATATACTCTTTTTAAGGCCAGGATTCGATCAGATCGCAGGTTATAGGCGTTGCAGCTTTGAAAGGCAATTTTAGATTCTTCAAAGTTGCCAACCTTTGCCTTGATGACAGCTTTGCACACTATTGACATTCTCTCAACCAGCTTCATGAGGTAGTCACCTGGAATGCATTTCAATTAACTTCTTAGTGATCCCTTGATTTGACCACACCCAGTGAAATAGCAGCGCGCCAAATTCAAAAACAAATACTCAAAATAATAATTCATAAATCATACAAGTGTTATACACCAGTTTAAAGATGAACTTCTTGTTAATCCAGCCACAGTGTCAGATTTCAAAAAGGCTTTACGGCGAAAGCAAACCATGCTATTATCTGAGGACAGCACCCCAGCAAACATACACATGAAAATCATAATTCATTCCGCCAGGCACAACACAAAAGTCAGAAATAACATATAATTCATGCCTTACCTTTGAAGATCTTCTTCTGTTGGCACTCCAAATATGTCCATTAAACATCACAAATGGTTCTTTTGTTCAATTAATTCTGTCGTTATATCCCCAAAATGTCAATTTATTTGGCACGTTTCCCGTTTGATTCTGAAAATACACCGGTTCCAACTCACGCAACATGACTACAAAGTATCTAATAAGTTACCTGTAAACTTGATCCAGACATTTCAAACAACTTTCCTACTACAACTTTAGGTATTTTTTAACGTAAATAATCAATAAAATTTAAGACGGGATAAACTGCGTTCAATAGCGGACACAAACAATGTGGAGCGAGGCTGTGTAAGTCTATTTGACCAAGGAGAGTGATGGAGTGCTGCATCAGATGACCTGTCCTCCACAATCACCCGACCTCAATTGAGATGGTTTGGGATGATTTGGACCACAGAGTGAAAGAAAAGCAGCCAACAAGGTCTCAGCATATGTGGGAAAAGACTGTTGGAAAGCAGTCCAGGTGAATCTGGTTGAGAGAATGCCACGAGTGTGCAAAGATGTCATCAAGGCAAAGGGTGATTACTTTAAAGAATCTAATTTTAAAAAATTGGTTACTACATGATACCAAATGTGTGATGTCTTCACTATTATTCTACAATGTACAAAAATAGTAAAAATAAAGAAAAACCCTTGAATGAGTAGGAGTGTCCAAACTTTTGACTGGTACTGTGTATATATATATACATATATATATATATATATATATATATATAGTACCAGTCAACGTATTTAGACCCCTTGACTTTTTCCACATTTTGTTAGGTTACAGCATTCTAAATTGTATTAAATTGTCCCCCCCCCCCCCCCCCCATCAATCTACACACTCTACCCCATAATGACAAAGCAAAAACTGTTTTTTTAGACATTTTATCTAATAAAACAAATAATATATTTTTTTATCACATTTACATAAGTAATCAGACCCTTTCCTCAGTACTTTGTTGAAACACCCTTGGCAGCAATTACAGCCTCGAGTCTTCTTGGGTATGACGCTAAAAGCTTGGCACACCTGTATTTGGGGAGTTTCTCCCATTCTTCTCTGCAGATCCTCTCAAGCTCTGTCAGGTTGGATGGAGAGCGTTCCTGCACAGCTATTTTCAGGTCTCTCCAGGGATGTTCGATCGGGTTCTAGTCCGGGCTCTGGGTAGGCCAATCAAAGGACATTCAGAGACTATTCCCGAAGCCACTACTGCATTGTCTTTGCTGTGTGCTTAGGGTTGTTGTCCTGTTGGAAGGTAAACCTTCGCTCTGGAGCAAGGTTCTCTCTATACTTTGCTCCGTTCATCTTTGCCTCGAACCTGATTAGTCTCCCTGTCCCTGCCGTTGAAAAACATCCCCACAGCATGATGCTGCTGTTTCCTCCAGACGTGATGCTTGGCATTCAGGCCAAAGAGTTGAATCTTGGTTTTATCAGACCAGAGAATCTTGTTTCTCATGGTCTGAGAGTCTTTAGGTGCCTTTTGGCAAACTCCAAGTGGGCTGTCATGTGCCTTTTACGGAGGAGTGGCTTCCGTCTGGCCACTCTACCATAAAGGCCTAATTGGTGTAGTGCTGCAGAGATTATTGTCTTTCTGGAAGGTTCTCCAATCTCCACAGAGGAACTCTGGAGCTCTGTCAGAGTGATCATCAGGTTCTTGTTCACCTCCCTGACCAAGGCCCTTCTCCCCCGATTGCTCAGTTTGGCCGGGTAGCCGGCTCTAGGAAGAGTCTTGGTGGTTCCAAACTTCTTCCGTTTAAGAGTGATGGAGGCTACTGTGTTCTTGGGGACCTTCAATGCTGTAGAAATGTTTTGGTACCCTTCCCCAGATCGATGCCTTGACACAATCCTGTCTCTGAGTTCTATGGACAATTCCCTCGACGTCATGGCTTGGTTTTTGCTTTGACATGCACTGTCAACTGTGGGACCTTATATAGACAGGTGTGTGCCTTTCCAAATTGTGTCGAATTAATTGAATTTACCACAGGTGGACTCCGATCAAGTTGTAGAAACATCTCAAGGATGATAAATGGAAACAGGATACAACTGAGCTCAATTCTGAGTCTCATAGCAATGGGTCTAAATACTTATGTAAATAAGGTATTTCTGTCATTTCTTTTTGAGATTTGCAAAATTTACTAGTTACTAGTTTTCACTTTGTCATTAGGAGGTATTGTGTGTAGATTGCTGAGATTTTTTTTGATCCATTTTAGAATAAGGCTGTAGCATATCAAAATATGGAAAAAGTCAAGGAGTTTGAATACTTTCCGAAGGCACTGTATATACACTCTATATACAAAAGTATGTGGACACCCCTTCAAATTAGGGGATTCAGCTATTTCAGCCACGCCCGTTTCTGACAGGTGTATAAAATCGATCACACAGCCATGCAAACATTGGCAGTAGAATGTTCTTGCTGAAGAGCTCAATGACTTTCAACATGGCACCGTCATAGGATGCCACCTTTCCAACAAGTCAGTTCATCTAATTTCTGCCCTGCTAGAGCTGCACCGGTCAACTGTAAGTGCTGTTATTGTGAAGTGGAAACTCTTAGGAGCAACAACAACTCGGCCGCAAAGTGGTAGGCCACACAAGCTCACAGAATGGGACCGCCAAGTGCTGAAGTGCGTGACTCGTAAAAACCGTCTGTCCTCGGTTACAACACTTCCTAGTTCCAAACTGCCTCTGGAAGCAACGTCAGCACAAGGTCAGCACAAGAACTGTTAGTCGGGAGCTTCATGAAATGGGTTTCCATGGCTGAGCAGCCACACAAGCCATGCGCAATACCAAGCGTCAGCTGGAGTGGTGTAAAGCTCAATGCCATTGGACTCTGTAGCAGTGGAAACGCGTTCTCTGGAGTGATGAATCACGCTTTACCATCTGGCAGTCCAATGGACGAATCTTGGTTTGATGGATGCCAGGAGTACGCTATCTGCCCCAATGCATAGTGCCAACAGTAAAGTTTGGTGGAGGAGGAGTAATGGTCTGGGACTGTTTTTAATGGTTTGGGCTCCAGTGAAGGGAAATCTTAACACTACAGCATACAATGACATTCTAGATGATTCAGTGCTTTCAACTTTGTGGCAACAGTTTGGGGAAGGCTTTTTCTGTTTCAGCATGACAATGCCCCCTTTGCACAAAGCGAGGTTCATACCGAAATGGTTTGTCGAGATCGGTGTGGAAGAACTTGACAGGCCTGCACAGAGCCCTGACCTCAACCTCAACGAAAACCTTTGGGATGAATTGGAACGCCAACTGCGAGCCATGCCTAATCGCCCAACATCAGTGCCCGACCTCAGTAGCTAAATGTGGCTAAATGGAAGTCCCCGCAGAAATCTTTCAACATCTAGTGTAAAGCCTTCCCAGAAGAGTGGAGGCTATTATAGCAGCAAAGGGGGACCACCTCCATATTGTTGCCCAGTATTTTGGAATGAGATGTTTGATGAGCAGGTGTCCATATACTTTTGACTGTGTAGTGTATATATACATATATATAGTGTACAAAACATTAAGAACACCTTCCTAATATTGAGTTGAACAGCATCAATTCGTTGGGCATGGACTCTACAAGGTATCAAAAGCATTCCACAGGGATGCTGGCCCATGTTGACTCCAATGCTTCCCACAATTGTGTCAAGTTGGCTGGATGTCCTTTGGGTGGTGGACCATTCTTGATACACTCAGGAAACTGTTGAGCGTGAAAACCCAGCAGTCAGCAGTCTTGACACAAACCGGTGCGCCTGGCTCCTCCTACCATACCCAGCTCAAAGGCACTTAAATATTTTGACTTGCCCATTCACTCTCTGAATGGCACACATACACAATCCATGTTTCAATTGCATCAAGGCTTTAAAATCATTCTTTAACCCGTCTCCTCCCCTTTATCTACACTGATTGAATTGGATTTAACAAATGACATCAATAAGGGATCATAGCTTTTCCCTGGATTCACCTGGTCAGTGTATGGCATGGAATGTGCAGGTGTTCATAAACTCAGCAAAAAAAGAAACGTCCCATTTTCAGGACCCTGTCTTTCAAAGATAATTCGTAAAAATCCAAGTAACTTCACAGATCTTCATTGTGAAGGGTTGAAACACTGTTTCCATGCTTGTTCAATGAACCATAAACAATTAATGAACATGCACCTGTGGAATGGTCGTTAAGACACTAACAGCTTACAGATGGTAGGCAATTACAGTTATGAAAACTTATGACACTAAAGAGGCCTTTCTACTGACTCTGAAAAACACCAAAAGAAAGATGCCCAGGGTCCCTGCTCATCTGCGTGATCGTGCCTTAGGCATGCTGCAAGGAGGCATGAGGACTGCAGATGTGGCCAAGGCAATAAATTGCAATGTCCGTACTGTGAGAAGCCTAACACAGCGCTACAGGGAGACAGGACGGACAGCTGACCGCCCTCGCAGTGGCAGACCACGTGTAACAACACCTGCACAGGATCGGTACATCCGAACATCACACCTGCGGGACAGATACAGGATGGCAACAACAACTGCCCGAGTTACACCAGGAATGCACAATCCCTCCATCAGTGCTCAGACTGTCCGCAATAGGTTGAGAGAAGCTGGACTGAGGGCTTGTAGGCCTGTTGTAAGGCAGATCCTCACCAGACATCACCGGCAACAACATCGCCTATGGGGACAAACCCACCTTCGCTGGACCAGAGAGGACTGGCAAAAAGTGCTCTTCACTAACGGGTCGCTGTTTTGTCTCACCAGGGGTATTGGTCGGATTCGCGTTTATCGACAAAGGAATGAGCCTTACACCGAGGCCTGTACTATGGAGTGGGATCGATTTGGAGGTGGAGGGTCCGTCATGGTCTGGGGCGGTGTGTCACAGCATCATCGGACTGAGCATGTTGTCATTGCAGGCAATCTCAACGCTGTGCGTTACAGGGAAGACATCCTCCTACCTCATGTGGTACCCTTCCTGCATGACAATGCCACCAGCCATACTGCTCGTTCTGTGCATGATTTCCTGCAAGACAGGAATGTCAGTGTTCTGCCATGGCCAGTGAAGAGCCCGGATCTCAATCGCATTGAGCACGTCTGGGACCTGTTGGACCGGAGGGTGAGGGCTCGGGCCATTCCCCCCAGAAATGTCTGTGAACTTGCAGGTGTCTTGGTGGACGAGTGGGGTAACATCTCACAGCAAGATCTGGCAAATCTGGTGCAGTCCATGCGGAGGAGATGCACTGCAGTACTTAATGCAGCTGGTGGCCACACCAGATACTGACTGTTACTTTTGATTTTGACCCTCCTTTGTTCAGGGACACATTATTCCATTTCTGTTAGTCACATGTCTGTATAACTTCTTCAGTGTATGTCTCAGTTGTTGAATCTTGTTAAGTTCATACAAATATTTACACATGTTAAGTTTGCTGAAAATAAACGCAGTTGACAGTGAGAGGACGTTTCTTTTTTTGCTGAGTTTAGTATTCTGTCTGCTCAGTTGCTCTTGTTCTGTGGAATGTATTTGGTAACGCTTATTTTAAAATGTAGGATAGAAAAAGCCATACTGTTTATTCAGAATTGAAATGTGCAAGTGTTTATCTTTTGATGCAATTTTGTTTTTACTAAACATTCACATATTCACATCATCCAATCACTATCTGATCAACATTTGTCATATATACACTTGGTTAAAATATGTCTAGCTGGCCTCCACCCAGTACCCTGCCCTGAACTTAGTCACTGTCACTAGCCGGCTACCACCCGGTTACTCAACCCTGCACCTATGTACATAGACATAGACATGGAATCACTGGGCACTTTAATAATGTTTACATACTGTTTTACCAATTTCATATTGTATTCTAGTCAATGTCATCCTATTCAACTATTGCTGTATATATACTATTCTATCCTATGCATTCTGCAGATATACAAAATATTCTATCCACATATCTATAATGTCAGTCACGACTTCCGCCGAAGTCGGTCCCTCTCCTTGTTCGGGCGGTGTTCGGCGGTCGACGTCACCGGCTTTCTAGCCACCGCCGATCCACTTTTCATTTTCCAGTTGTTCTGTCTTTGTCTTACACACCTGACTTCACTCAACCAATTACTTGTTTATTATTTAACCCTCTGTTCCCCATGTTGTGTTTGTGAGTGATTGTTTTTTGTAATTTGGTCTGTCTTTGTGGGCTCGTGATGTTACTTTGTAAATTTGTCTTTTTTTTTAGTAAAATATGTTGATTTCTCATCTCTGCTGTCCTGCGTCTGACTCTCTACATCAGCTACACCTAGGACCCTTACAATGTCTATACATCCCATCACATATATATATTTATACTCCGGACTTCGACATTGCTCGTCCTAATATTTATATATTCCTTTTACTTTTAGATCTGTGTGTATTGTTGTGAGTTGTTAGATATTACTGCACTTTTGGAGCTAGGAACACAATCATTTTGCTACACCCGCAATAACATCTGCTAAATATGTGTATGCGACCAATAACATTGTCTCCCATCCATCCATCCACTGTGTCTGCATTGAGACCAGATTTCCCGGTCCCTCCCTTAATGCAAATTATTTGACAGATACTTCAAAAATACTATTAATTTATTTTAAGACATATATTGATGTCATAAGTTAATTGTACCACATGTCATGAGCTGTCAATCCTACTCCAGCTCCCCCTCTCCAGTGCTCCAGTGCTCGAAGTCGCCGGTCTACTAACCACCGGTCTTGGCACCATCCTTACACGCACCTGCTCCCCATCATTATGCACACCTGGACCTCATCATCACCTTGAATACTCTCTCTTTATTTTGCCCTCAGTCATTAGGCAATATTGGTTGTGTCTCGTTCAGTGCGCTTCTCCTGCTTTGTTTATCTGTCTTGTATTATTATTAAACTCACCTTCTGCATCCTGACTCCCAGCGAATACATCTTGTCCACATTTTGATTGTATTTTCAGACATGCAACCAATGACATTTGGTTGTAGACTTGCGTGTCCGCAATGTGACGAGATTTCCTGGTCTGTCCTTGTCTGTAATTATTTGACAGATTAGCTTTCAAAATAATAATTCATTTTTTTTTATATCAAGACATATTGATGCCATCAGTCAATTGTGCTACCTGGTATAAACAGAGCTAATGATTTTAGAGGGAATGATAATGATGATTTAAATGATTTCACTATCCAGATCTGTTTACACTCATAAAATGTCCAGACACAAAGCGTACCCAACTGCAGTACCTTCAGAGGTGGTCAGCACAATGTGTCATATAATAATCTACACCTGTCTGAACATTTTGGCACAATCAAAAAACACATGGAATCTGATCTTTTGACTTCCGATTCATACCACCTCCATATGTGGATCTCAATCCTAATACAAACCTGATCCTTCATATGCAACCTCTAAATTAACATTCAGATCAGTTTCTATTTCTCCGCTCCCGAGTGGTGCAGCGGTCTAAGGCACTGCATCTCAGTGCAAGAGGTGTCACTACAGTCCCTGGTTCAAATCCAGGCTGTATCACATCTGGCCGTGATTGGGAATTACATAGGGCGGCGCGCACAATTGGCCCAGTGTCGTCTAGGTTTGGCCAGGGTAGGCCGTCATTGTAAATAAGAATTTGTAATTAACTGACTTGTCTAGTTAAATAAAGGTTCAATTACATGACCTGCCATTACCATGACAACCACCCCAAAATGATAAAGAACAGTGACAGGAAAAGACCATAGCGTCTGTGTGCTATTTCAGAGGCTACATCAGTGTGAATGCGCATATCTGATATGGGCCACATGTAAAACTGTGTGGACAGTCAGATTGAATATGGAAAGACAATCTGATTTGCATTCTTAGGCTTTGTGAACACAATTAATGTACTGTGAAATTGGGATTACCCTTTTCTCCCAATTTGTATAATTGGGAGCAAAGGGTAATCCCATGGCTGTCCCCTGAATCTACAAATAGTTTACATTTGAAAGGCCCAGTGCATTCAAAATTCAGTTTTTCTGTGTCTTGTATCATTTGTACAACAGTTATCACTGTCAAAGTATGAGAAAAAAATAATCAGTGTTATTTCCCAAAAGTTGCTGGTTGAAAATACAGGCTGTTCAGTTGCTGGATTGTGCAGATGCAGTTGCCTCTCCCTCGCATGCGTGCATCACCTAGGACTGTTTTACCTGTCTTTCACCTGTCGCCCATCTTCCCCATTATCCCCTGTGTATTTATACCTGTGTTTTCTGTCTGTCTGTGCCAGTTTGTCTTGTTTGTTCAAGCCTACCGGTGGTTTGTCTCAGCGCCTGCTCCCCCCCCCCCAGTCTCTCTTTTTCCCCACCCTCTTGGTTTTGACCCTGTCCTGTCTCTGAGCCTGCCTGCCGTCCTGTACCTTTACCGACCTCTGCCTGACCTGAGCCTGCCTGCCATCCTGTACCTTTCCCCCTCTTCTCTGGACTATTTATTCCTGTCTATTTGCCTACCCCTTTGGGATTATTAAACCGTTGGTTACCCTGATGTGGTCTGCATCTGGGTCTTACCTTCATATCTGATAGTACGAACTGGCAATGACTGACCCAGCAGACCCGGACCAGCTGCGTAACGCCATCTCCTCCCAAGGAGCCTCCATTGGTAGCCATGAGGAATTGCTTCGTGGGCTGATGGAGAGGGTACAAACATTGGCTGAGCGCCATGACTGGGCATTGGACATGCTGCGGGAGCAATTTCGCGGGTTGTCTGGGGGGGCAGCGTGCCACTGTGGGAACCCCACTGCCCGCGAGTAACTCGGCGGTTAGCAGCGCCGCCCCACCGGCCACTCAACCTTCCGGGGAGCCCCGCTTACCTCCACCCAGAACGCATTATTGGAGAGCCAAGCACCTGTTGGGCATTTTTAGCTCAGTGTGCCCTCATTTTCGAGCTTCAGCCCTCCTCCTTCCCCTCGGATCACTCCAAAATGTGCCTACCTCATCATGCTGATGTCTGGAAGGGCTCTCACCTGGGCTACTGCCGTATGGGAACAGCAGCCGGCCATATATGTGAACCTGGGGGGGTTCGTGGGAGAGGTGAGGAAGGTTTTCGATGCCCCGTTCTCCGGGAGAGAAGCTGCCTGGAAGCTAATCCAGCTCTGGCAGGACGCCTGCACTGTGGCCGACAAATGCGGTAGATTTTCTCATGTTGGCAGCGGAGAGTGCGTGGAACCCGGAAGCATTATTCGACATGTTCCATTCCCATGGATGTTAGAGCGCTGGATGGGCGCTCTATAGGTTGGGTCACCCATAACACCACTCTCGTCAACCTACGTGTGTCAGGGAATCACAGCGAGACCATTCAGTTCCTGCTCATCAAGTCCCTGCAGGTTCCCATGGTGTTGGGATTCTCCTGGCTCTAGCGACACAATCCACTCATCAACTGGTCTATGGGTGTTTATCATGGGCTGGAGTCTGTTCTGCCACGCCCATTGTCTGAAATCGGTGCAACCAGCCCTGGGACTTCTTCCACGGGCCTCGGAGTTGGCTCCGGACCCCTCTGCCATTCCTGCGGAGTACCAGGCTCTCCAGGAGGTGTTTAGCAAGGCACAGGCCACTTCCCTTCTGCCGCACCGCCCCTATGACTGCAGGATTGACCTCCCTGTTACCACGCCGCCCCGTGACGTCTGTACTCACTGTTGGGACCAGAGACTAAGGCTATGGAGAACTACATTGAGGACTCCCTAGCTACAGGATTTATCCATCACTCCTCCTTTCCAGCTGGTGCAGGGTTCTTCTTTGAGAAGGACAAGACCCTGCACCCGTGCATTGACTACTTGGCACTCAATGACATCACTGTGAAGAACAGTTACCACTCATTCCTGTCAGGACCCGGTGCGAGAAACAGTCACTAATAATTGGCAGAACCCAGAAGATGAGGCAGACACAGCAGTACTAGAGATGGTGGTTTAATAAAAGAACAAGATCTTCAGGCAAAGAATATAAATCCACAACGTCCAAAATAAAGCCAAGAGGCAAAAAATGGATATCTTCCAAAATACAAAGAAAATCCACAAAGTGGTAAGAACAGCAAGGGAAAAAACAAACCTCAAAAGACTAATCCAAAAATACACAAGAACAAAACCAGAGAACCTCTGGAAAATCCAACAAGAGAAAATATATGTTCACAACAAGGCTTGGGCTGGGGCTGGGTGCTAACATACAAACACTGAGCAAAGAACTGAGGAACACACAGGGTTTAAATACTAACAAGGGAACGACACACAGGTGCAAACAATAATAGAGCAAGGAAAAAACAAAAGGTACAAAAAAGGTGCAATAGGGACATCTAGTGACCAAAACCTGAACAGTCCTGGCCAAAACCTGACAATTCCCTCACCTTTCAAGTCGCTCCAGGTGGCCACGGTCTTCTCCAAGCTGGATCTACAAAACGCCTACCACCTGGTGCAGATACGAGAGGGGGACGAGTGGAAGGCCCTCTTCAACACGGCCAGCAGCCACTACGAATATCTGGTCATGCCCTTTGGACTCACCAACGTCCCTGCCGTGTTCCAGGCTTTGGTGAACGATGTTCTCTGCGACATGCTGAACCGCTCCGCTTCGTTTTCGTCTAGATTGATGACATCCTCGTCTTCTCCTGTCCCCCCAGGAACACGTGTTCCATGTCCGACAGGTTATCCAGCGCCTTACATTTACATTACATTTAAGTCATTTAGCAGACGCTCTTATCCAGAGCGACTTACAAATTGGTGCATTCACCTTATGATATCCAGTGGAACAACCACTTTACAATAGTGCATCTAACTCTTTTAAGGGGGGGGGGGGGTTAGAAGGATTACTTTATCCTATCCTAGGTATTCCTTAAAGAGGTGGGGTTTCAGGTGTCTCCGGAAGGTGGTGATTGACTCCGCTGACCTGGCGTCGTGAGGGAGTTTGTTCCACCATTGGGGTGCCAGAGCAGCGAACAGTTTTGACTGGGCTGAGCGGGAACTGTACTTCCTCAGAGGTAGGGAGGCGAGCAGGCCAGAGGTGGATGAACGCAGTGCCCTTGTTTGGGTGTAGGGCCTGATCAGAGCCTGAAGGTACGGGGGTGCCGTTCCCCTCACAGCTCCGTAGGCAAGCACCATGGTCTTGTAGCGGATGCGAGCTTCAACTGGAAGCCAGTGGAGAGAGCGGAGGAGCGGGGTGACGTGAGAGAACTTGGGAAAGTTGAACACCAGACGGGCTGCGGCGTTCTGGATGAGTTGTAGGGGTTTAATGGCACAGGCAGGGAGCCCAGCCAACAGCGAGTTGCAGTAATCCAGACGGGAGATGACAAGTGCCTGGATTAGGACCTGCGCCGCTTCCTGCGTGAGGCAGGGTCGTACTCTGCGAATGTTGTAGAGCATGAACCTACAGGAACGGGTCACCGCCTTGATGTTAGTTGAGAACGACAGGGTGTTGTCCAGGATCACGCCAAGGTTCTTAGCACTCTGGGAGGAGGACACAATGGAGTTGTCAACCGTGATGGCGAGATCATGGCTTCTGGAGAACCAGTTGTTTGTCAAGGCGGAAAAGTGAGTTCCATTGCTGGGCTACATCATCTCTGCTGGGAGTGTCCAGTTGGACCCCGAGAAGTTGAGAGCAGTGGTGGATTGGCCTACATCCAGAGTACAGCTGCAACGCTTCCTGGGGTCCGGCAACATTTATTGATGCTTTCTCCGGGGTTACAGCACCCTGACCTCCCCCATATCTTCCCTCACTTCTACCAAGGTTCCATTCACGTGGTCCACGGCCGCTGACCGGGTGTTCCGGAACCTTAAACACTGCTTCACCACGGCTCTGATCCTGGTTCATCCGGACCCTTCCTGTCAGTTCGTGGTGGAGGCCGATGCTTCGGATGTCGGAGTGGGGGTGGTTCTGTCCCAACGTTCTGCCCAGGACCTTAAGCTGCATCCCTGCGCCACCTTCTCCCACCGCCTCAACGGCACAGAGAGGAATTATGATGTGGGGAATCGGGAGCTTCTTGCGGTGAAGATGGCGCTGGAGGAATGGAGACACTGGCTTGAGGGGGCAGAACAGCCGTTCATTGTGTGGACCTACCACAAAAACCTGGAGTATCTCGGCACCTCCAAGTGCCTCAACTCCAGGCAAGCAAGATGGGCCCTGCTGTTTAACCATTTTAACTTTTCCCTGCTACCGGCCAGGGTCCAAGAACGTCAAACCGGATGGTCTGTCTCGCCGCTATAACCCCACGACTACCACCCCGGAGCCTGAGACCATCCTTCCCACCTCGTGTCTGGCGACAGCAATCAGCTGGGGTATAGGGAAACGGGTCCGGGAGGTACCGCGGTCCCAGCCGAACCCTGGGGGGGCCCAGATAACCGAATGTTCGTGCCTGACGCTCTCCGCTCCGTGGTCCTATAGTTGGCCCATTCCTCCAGGCTAGCCTTTCACCCGGGCTCTCGTTGGACCCTGGCCTTTGTGCGACAACGCTTCTGGTGGCCTACCATGGTTCTGGATTTTGCTGCGTTTGTCGCTGCTTGCGCCCAGAACAAGACTCCCTAGCAAGCTCCGGCTGGTCTTCTCCAACCATTGCCTGTCCCTCACCGTCCCATGTCCCATATATCCCTATATTTCATCACAAGTCTTACCCCGTCTGAGGGCAACACTGTCATCCTGACTGTGGTCGACCGGTTTTCCAAAGCTGCCCACTTCATTCGTCTCCCCAAACCCCCATCGGCCAAGGAGACGGCCTAGTTTATGGTGCAGCACGTCTTCCGGATCCAAGGACTCCCGGTGGACATGGTCTTCGACCGGGGTCCGCAGTTCTCGTCCCGGTTCTGGAAGGCGTTCTGCACGCTCATTGGGTCGTGGGACAGTCTGTCCTCCGGATTCCACCCCCAGTCCAACGGCCAGTCGAAGCTAGCCAACCAGGACTTGGAGACAACCCTTCGCTGCCTCCGCCAACCCTACCACCTGGAGTCAGCAACTAGTATGGGTCGAGTACGCTCGCAACGGGTCTCTCGCCCTTCGAGTGTGCCTTGGGATACCAGCCTCCACTCTTCCCCGAGCAAGAGGAGGTCAGCAATCCCTCTGCCCAAATGTTAATTCGCCGCTGTCGCCATACCTGGAAGTGAGCCCGGACCGCTCTGTTGAAGACCACTTCCAGTTATAGGAGAATTGTCACCGGACCCCTGCTCCACGCTATCGGCTCAGGCAGAGGGTAAGGCTCTCCGCCCGGGACCTGCCTCTCTGGGTGGAGTCCTGTAAACTTTCCCCCCGGTGCAACGGCCTGTTTCCCATCTCTAGAGTTATTAGCACCACTGCTGTTCATCTTTTGTTACCACGTACCCTCCGTATTCACCCCACTTTCCATGTATCTAGGATTAAGCCTGTGTCTCACAGCCCTTTGCCTTCTGTTTCCAGGCCCTCCTCCCCGTGTCATTGATGGTCATCCGGCATACACAGTGAGACACCTTGAGTGTTCGACCACGGGGCAGGGGTTTCCAGTACCTGGTGGACTGGGAGGGTTATGGCCCGGATGAGAGGTGCTGGGTCCCCGCTAGAGACGTCCTGGACCCAGCCCTCATCGCCGATCAACCGGGTATGCGCCCAGGTAGGATGCCAGGTGACGCCCCTGGGGGGGGGGGGGGGGGGGGTTACTGTCACACCCTGATCTGTTTCACCTGTCTTTGATTGTTCCATCCCCCCTCCAGGTGTCGCCCATTATCCCCTGTGTATTTATACCTGTGTTTTCTGTCTGTGCCAGTTCATGTGTTCAAGCCTACCAGCGCTTTGTCTCAGCTCCTGCTTTTCCCCAGTATCTTTTTCTCGCCCTCTTGGTTTTTACCCTTGCCTGTCCTGTCTCTGAGCCCGCCTGCCTGACCACTCTGCCTTAGCCTGCCTGCCGTCCTGTACTTTTGCCCAACCTCTGGATTACCGGCTTCTGCCTGACCTGAGCCTGCCTGCTGTCCTGTAACTTTCCCCCTCTTCTCTGGACTATTTACCCCTGCCTTGACCTGTCTATTTGCCTGCCCATTTTTGATAACCTGAACTCTGCTTTCACTTGTGTAGCTTCTACCTTATATGTTTGTATTTCTATGGTGTAATTCTTCAAAAACCCTGAAGATATCTAAATTGCCGCTAAATTGTTGGTCAACAATTTACTATAGGAGGGTATACAGATAAGGCATTCATAACACCTTTATGAAGCCAATCATGAGGCCTTTGTGAATTTTGAAGGATTATTCATAACAACCTTAATACATTTATTCAACATCATTCATGAGGCGATTTCAAATTAAAACTCTTAAAGGTTTACCCTGTAAAGCAAAGTGTTACCAATTGTTGCGTATAGCATGTTTAAATAATTCTAAGAGGATTTCTGCAGACATATTATTTCTCCAGTTAATATTGATTTGAAAGGCTTTTATTACATGTGTTAAATTGTATGATAAAGAAACAAGTGCTGTATTGCAGACTTTCAAATATAGTGAGTTAATAGCTTAAATCAGCAGGGGAAATGACAAAAATCAAAAATAATATTTCTGTGTATATAAATGATTAAATTACATAAATGCATAATATACCAGCTCAGCTGTAGCTTTGACTAAAATGAGAAATACTGTATAATATTAAAAAGTAGTACATTGGGGAAACATGTGACCTATTAACCCTATCAAGAACAATGCAATGTTGTTATAAAAATATAAGCAAGTCCGTGTTTGATCTTCTCAAAAGTAATGGTGTATGAATTACATGAAAAGTATATTATTTGTTGTGATGATGAGCAGATATAGATGGATTGGCTGTTATTTTCATAGTCTTGTCACCTCAGAAGAGGCCGTTTCTTGTGGTGTACTGTGCGTTGTAAGATCTGCGTCTGTGCCAGCGTCTCCTTAAACCTGCACAGCCGCCACATAGCATGCACTGCAAAACAAGATGGAGAAGTATGATTCACATGTAAAATCAAATCATTGCAGAGATTTAGCATATTTTTTTATTAAATACTCTGTAAAATATGTAAACAGTATACACAGTACATAAGTGAACACAAGCCTATACGTACACATAGCAGGATCCACAGGGGTACCAAAATGATAGCCATGCCACAGGGGATGATAATGGCCAGAGCCCAGCCAGGAAAACCTCTGTCACTTGTACTGAAATGAGTGGTCAGCAAAATGGTAGTAGGTGGTGCGGTGCTGGTAGTTGTTGTTGGGGCAACAGTGGTTGTCAGGGGACCTAGAATACAAAGTGAACAATATTTAGGGGGTATTATAAACTTGTGATATATGAAATTGTTTTCACATTTGAGTGTTATACACAAGTTGTTACATGCAGTTTGATGACCAATGACAACAAAATCAGCGTACCTGAGACTTTTAAAACATCCCCTAGAAAGGCACTAGGGAGGTTGACGTCTTTCTCTTTGTATACATACGTCACGTTTGCCCTGATTTGATTGCCAACAACACTGTAAAGATAAAAATGAGTTCCTGTGAGAGTTGAACTGTGGAATGTGTGAACAAGACCTGTTCATGGAAATAATCCTTATATCAGATCATATAAATCATATGTAGTACTGATCCACAACTGGAACATATACAACACATGCTCCCTCCATCCTGTTTAGCTGTACAAACAGCAGCTGTATGAAATCAGCAGACATTCTAAAGAGTGCAGTTAAGAAAACTGGGTTGTTTGGGGAGGGCTTGAAGTTGTACTCACCTAAATTTGGCTTTGGGAAAGTCAAATTGTTTGCCGTTTGGTTCACTGAGAATATCATGCAGCTAAAAGGAGACATAAAATCAAGTTCTCAATTATTAAGATGATCTGACAGGATCATGGATGGTTATGGATTTCATGTCCAAGTTTTTAGATGTATTATGGTCAAATGATATGGCCAATATGGCCCTTAAACATTCCTGTTGAATTCTGTTGATTAACTTTACAGTACAATATCCTAGATTGAGTAATCTAGTACGAAAAAGTATCTTACTAGGCTGTTAATTGAATCCTGTATCTGGCTGTAGGTATCATTGGTGAAAGTGAGTCTAGCACTTTTAAGCAGTCTCTCCTCCATGGATACATTGGTTATTTTGAAACCAAGATCAACAGCAAATGAAGTATCTGCAAGTTCTGTGAGCACAAAAAAAACATCACTATATTTATTTTATTTAACTTTTAGTTAACTAGGCAAATCAATTAAAGAACAAATTCTTATTTACAATTTACTATAGCAGCAGACAAAATGACCTGTTAGAATTTATGAGTTTCAACAAAGCTGATTCTGTGTGTGGAAAAGCCACATTTAAGAAGTATTTAGAAAGTGGGAGCAGTTAATTGTTTACTTATTAATTAACATAATTATTCTAAGCAGACGTAATTGTCTTGAATTTTAGGAGGAAATATGTTTTTAAAAGTTTTTAAAAGCATACTTCATGATATAAGCCAAATTTGTTCAACTCACTGATATAAGTTGCATTCTGGAGGGTGGCTTGAGTGTTTCTTTGAATTTTGAAGGTCCTGAATTGAGGAGACAGTTTCTTGTTGACGGCACCAAGGACATCATCCTTAGTGGGGACTGCTGTGTTGAGCTGGAACTCTAGTCTTATAAAAACCACCACTGTGCCAAATCTGAGAGAAAATGATAATACATTTGGACATTTTGTATGGTTTTATGAAAGCATTAGTGGTTAATGGCGGAGATACATTGTTCTTTGTTGCAAGGCTTCCTTGATTGAAAATAAAATGTTAATTAGACTGTATGAAACAATTATATTTAATTATTTTGCTTACCTAGTTGATGCCACTGAAGCCGTAGAAGTTGAGGTAAAAGTTGCCGTTGTGGTTGTACTTGTAGGAGCTGCTGTTCTAGTTGTAGTAGTAGGAGCCATAGTTGTAGTGGTCATTGCAGTAGGAGCTGCGATGGTTGCCATAGAAGCTGGAGTTGTGGTTGTCATCGTTGGAATAATAGGAGCTACATTTGTGTTTGTTTTAGTAGGTCCTGTGGTGGTTCTCGTAGAAGCTGTAGTTGTGGTTGCTGATGGAGCCACAGTTATTGTAGTAAATGCAGCTATGGCAGGAGGAGCTGCAGTTATGGTGGTAGGAGCTGCTGTTATGGTTGTCGTAGCAGGAACTGCAGTTGTCTTTGTCGAAAACGAGGCAGTTGTTCCAGTTGGAGCTGCAGTTGTGGTTGCCATTAGAGTTACAGGTGTTGTTGTAAAATGAGCTAGAGTTATCATAGGAGCTGCAGTTGATGTTGTCATAGTATGAGTGGCAGCTGTGGTTGCCTTAGTAGAAGCTGCAGCTGTGGTTGTCATAGAAACTACAGTTGTTGTACTAGCTGCTGTTGTGGTTGCTGTAGGAGCTACAGTTGTCACTGCCGTAGGAATTAAAATGGTATTAGGAACTGCAGTTGTGATTTGCGTTGTAGGAGCTACAGTTGTTGTAGTATTAGCTGCAGTTGTTGTTGTAGGAGCTGCTGCAGTTGTAGTGGTCGTGGGAGCTACAGTTGTTGAAGTGGAAGCTGCAATTGTGGGGGTCAAAGGAGCGACAGTTGTGACTTCTGAAGGAGCTTCAGTTGTGCTTGTCGTAGGAGTTAAAATGGTAGTAGGACCTGCAGTTGTGATTGACATAGTAGGTGCTGCTGTTTTGTTTGTGGAAGCAGCTACAGTTGTTGTTGTAGGAGCTGCTGCAGTTGTTGTGGTCGTAGGAGAAACAGTTGTTTTAGTTGAAGCTGCAATTGTGGGGGTCATAGGAGCTAGAGTTGTGATTTCTGTATTAGCTTCAGTTGTGGTTGTCGTAGGAGGTAAAATGGTAGTAGGACCTGCAGTTGTGATTGTCGTAGGTGATACAGTTGTGGTTGTCGAAGGAGGTAAATTGGTAGTAGAACCTGCAGTTGAGATTGACATTGTAGGAGCTGCAGGTGTGTTTGTGGAAACAGCTACAGTTGTTGTTATAGGAGCTGATTCAGTTGTTTTGGTCGTAGGAGCTACAGTTTTTGTAATTGAAGCTGCAATTGCGGTGGTCATAGGAACTACAGTTGTGATTTCTGTATTAGCTTCAGTTGTGGTTGTCGTAGGAGGTAAAATGGTAGTAGGACCTGCAGAATTGATTGGCGTTGTAGGTGCTGTTGTGGTTGCTGTAGGAGCTACACTTGTGGTTGTCGTAGGAGTTAATATGGTTGTAGGACCTGCAGTTGTGATTGGTGTTGATGGAACTACAGTTGTGATTTCTGTATTTGCTTCAGTTGTGGTTGTCCTAGGAGGTAAAATGGTAGTAGGACCTGCAGTTGAGATTGACATTGTAGGAGCTACAGTTGTTGTAGTGGATGTTGTTGTGGTTGTCGTAGGTGATAGAGGTGTGGTTGTCGAAGGAGGTAAAATGGTAGTAGGACCTGCAGTTGTGAATGACGTATTGGGTGCTGAAGTTGTAGAGGTTGTAGGTGCAAGAGTTGTTGCTGCAGTTGTGATTGGCATTGTAGGAGCTACAGTTGAAGTGTTAGCTGCAGTTGTCGTATGGACTGCTGTTGCTGATGTCGTTGGTGCTACAGTTGTTGTAGAAGGAGCTTCAGTTGTTGTTGCAGTAGGGGATGCAGTAGTAGTTGTGGAAGCATCTACAGTTGTTGTTGTAGGAGCTGCTGCAGTTGTAGTGGTTGTGGGAGCTACAGTTGTTGAAGTAGAATCTGCAATTGTGGGGGTCATAGAAGCTACTGTTGTGATTTCTGTAGGAGCTTCAGTTGTGGTTGTCGTAAGAGTTAAAATGGTAGTAGGACCTGCAGTTGTGATTGACATAGTAGGTGCTGCTGTTTTGTTTGTGGAAGCAGCTACAGTTGTTGTTGTAGGAGCTGCTGCAGTTGTCGTGGGAGCTACAGTTGTTGAAGTAGAAGCTGCATTTGTAGGGGTCAAAGGAGCTACAATTGTGACTTCTGAAGGAGCTTCAGTTGTGCTTGTCGTAGGAGTTAAAATGGTAGTAGGACCTGCAGTTGTGATTGACGTAGTAGGTGCTGCAGTTGTTGTAGTGGATGTTGTTGTGATTGTCGTAGGTGATACAGTTGTGGTTGTCGAATGAGGTAAATTGGTGGTAGGAGCTGCAGTTGTGGTTGTTGAAGCATCTGCAGTTGTTGTTGTAGGTGATGCTACAGTTGTAGTTGAAGTTGCAATTGTGGGGGGCATAAGAGCTACAGTTGTGATGTCTGTAGGAGCTTCAGTTGTGGTTGTCGTTGGAGTTAAAATGGTAGTAGGACCTGCAGTTGTGATTGACGTAGTAGGTGCTGCAGTTGTTGTAGTGGATGTTGTTGTGATTGTCGTAGGTGATACAGTTGTGGTTGTCGAATGAGGTAAATTGGTGGTAGGAGCTGCAGTTGTCATTGGCATTGTAGGAGCTACAGTTGAAATATTAGCGGCAGTTGTCGTTGGGACTGTTGTTGCTGATGTCGGTGGTGTAGAATGAGCTTCAGTTGTGGTTGCAGTAGGGGCTACAGTAATAGTTGTGGAAGCAGCTAAAGTTGTTGTTGTAGGAGCTGCTGCAGTTGTAGTGGTCGTGGGAGCTACAGTTGTTGAAGTAGAAGCTGCAATTGTGGGGGTCAAAGGAGCTACAGTTGTGACTTCTGAAGGAGCTTCAGTTGTGCTTGTCGTAGGAGTTAAAATGGTAGTAGGACCTGCAGTTGTGATTGACATAGTAGGTGCTGCTGTTTTGTTTGTGGAAGCAGCTACAGTTGTTGTTGTAGGAGCTGCTGCAGTTGTCGTGGGAGCTACAGTTGTTGAAGTAGAAGCTGCATTTGTAGGGGTCAAAGGAGCTACAATTGTGACTTCTGAAGGAGCTTCAGTTGTGCTTGTCGTAGGAGTTAAAATGGTAGTAGGACCTGCAGTTGTGATTGACGTAGTAGGTGCTGCAGTTGTTGTAGTGGATGTTGTTGTGATTGTCGTAGGTGATACAGTTGTGGTTGTCGAATGAGGTAAATTGGTGGTAGGAGCTGCAGTTGTGGTTGTTGAAGCATCTGCAGTTGTTGTTGTAGGTGATGCTACAGTTGTAGTTGAAGTTGCAATTGTGGGGGGCATAAGAGCTACAGTTGTGATGTCTGTAGGAGCTTCAGTTGTGGTTGTCGTTGGAGTTAAAATGGTAGTAGGACCTGCAGTTGTGATTGACGTAGTAGGTGCTGCAGTTGTTGTAGTGGATGTTGTTGTGATTGTCGTAGGTGATACAGTTGTGGTTGTCGAATGAGGTAAATTGGTGGTAGGAGCTGCAGTTGTCATTGGCATTGTAGGAGCTACAGTTGAAATATTAGCGGCAGTTGTCGTTGGGACTGTTGTTGCTGATGTCGGTGGTGTAGAATGAGCTTCAGTTGTGGTTGCAGTAGGGGCTACAGTAATAGTTGTGGAGGCAGCTACAGTTGTTGTTGTAGGAGCTGCTGCAGTTGTAGTGGTCGTGGGAGCTACAGTTGTTGAAGTAGAAGCTGCAATTGTGGGGGTCAAAGGAGCTACAGTTGTGACTTCTGAAGGAGCTTCAGTTGTGCTTGTCGTAGGAGTTAAAATGGTAGTAGGACCTGCAGTTGTGATTGACATAGTAGGTGCTGCTGTTTTGTTTGTGGAAGCAGCTACAGTTGTTGTTGTAGGAGCTGCTGCAGTTGTCGTGGGAGCTACAGTTGTTGAAGTAGAAGCTGCATTTGTAGGGGTCAAAGGAGCTACAATTGTGACTTCTGAAGGAGCTTCAGTTGTGCTTGTCGTAGGAGTTAAAATGGTAGTAGGACCTGCAGTTGTGATTGACGTAGTAGGTGCTGCTGTTTTGTTTGTAGAAGCAGCTACAGTTGTGGTCGTAGTAGCAGCAGTTGTTGTAGTTGAAGCTGCAATTGTGGGGGTCAAAGGAGCTACAGTTGTGACTTCTGAAGGAGCTTCAGTTGTGCTTGTCGTAGGAGTTAAAATGGTAGTAGGACCTGCAGTTGTGATTGACATAGTAGGTGCTGCTGTTTTGTTTGTGGAAGCAGCTACAGTTGTTGTTGTAGGAGCTGCTGCAGTTGTCGTGGGAGCTACAGTTGTTGTATTAGAAGCTGCAATTGTGGGGGTCAAAGGAGCTACAGTTGTGACTTCTGAAGGAGCTTCAGTTGTGCTTGTCGTAGGAGTTAAAATGGTAGTAGGACCTGCAGTTGTGATTGACGTTGTAGGTGCTGCTGTTTTGTATGTAGAAGCCGCTACAGTTGTGGTCGTAGGAGAAGCAGTTGTTGTAGTTGAAGCTGCAATTGTGGGGGTCAAAGGAGCTACAGTTGTGACTTCTGAAGGAGCTTCAGTTGTGCTTGTCGTAGGAGTTAAAATGGTAGTAGGACCTGCAGTTGTGATTGACATAGTAGGTGCTGCTGTTTTGTTTGTGGAAGCAGCTACAGTTGTTGTTTTAGGAGCTGCTGCAGTTGTCGTGGGAGCTACAGTTGTTGAAGTAGAAGCTGCAATTGTGGGGGTCAAAGGAGCTACAGTTGTGACTTCTGAAGGAACTTCAGTTGTGCTTGTCGTAGGAGTTAAAATGGTAGTAGGACCTGCAGTTGTGATTGACGTAGTAGGTGCTGCTGTTTTGTTTGTAGAAGCAGCTACAGTTGTGGTCGTAGGAGCAGCAGTTGTTGTAGTTGAAGCTGCAATTGTGGGGGGCATAAGAGCTACAGTTGTGATGTCTGTAGGAGCTTCAGTTGTGCTTGTCGTAGGAGTTAAAATGGTAGTAGGACCTGCAGTTGTGATTGACATTGTAGGAGCTGCAGTTGTGTTTGTGGAAACAGCTACAGTTGTTGTTATAGGAGCTGCTGCAGTTGTTGTGGTCGTAGGAACTACAGTTGTTGTATTTGAAGCTGCAATTGCAGGGGTCATAGGAGCTACAGTTGTGATTTCTGTATTAGCTTCAGTTGTGGTTGTCGTAGGAGGTAAAATGGTAGTAGGACCTGCAGAATTGATTGGCGTTGTAGGTGCTGTTGTGGTTGCTGTAGGAGTTACACTTGTGGTTGTCGTAGTAGTTAATACGGTTGTAGGACCTGCAGTTGTGATTGGTGTTGATGGAGCTACAGTTGTGATTTCTGTATTTGCTTCAGTTGTGGTTGTCGTAGGAGGTAAAATGGTAGTAGGACCTGCAGTTGAGATTGACATTGTAGGAGCTACAGTTGTTGTAGTGGATGTTGTTGTGGTTGTCGTAGGTGATAGAGGTGTGGTTGTCGAAGGAGGTAAAATGGTAGTAGGACCTGCAGTTGTGAATGACGTATTGGGTGCTGAAGTTGTAGAGGTTGTAGGTGCAAGAGTTGTTGCTGCAGTTGTGATTGGCATTGTAGGAGCTACAGTTGAAGTGTTAGCTGCAGTTGTCGTATGGACTGCTGTTGCTGATGTCGTTGGTGCTACAGTTGTTGTAGAAGGAGCTTCAGTTGTTGTTGCAGTAGGGGATGCAGTAGTAGTTGTGGAAGCATCTACAGTTGTTGTTGTAGGAGCTGCTGCAGTTGTAGTGGTTGTGGGAGCTACAGTTGTTGAAGTAGAATCTGCAATTGTGGGGGTGATAGAAGCTACTGTTGTGATTTCTGTAGGAGCTTCAGTTGTGGTTGTCGTAAGAGTTAAAATGGTAGTAGGACCTGCAGTTGTGATTGACATAGTAGGTGCTGCTGTTTTGTTTGTGGAAGCAGCTACAGTTGTTGTTGTAGGAGCTGCTGCAGTTGTCGTGGGAGCTACAGTTGTTGAAGTAGAAGCTGCATTTGTAGGGGTCAAAGGAGCTACAATTGTGACTTCTGAAGGAGCTTCAGTTGTGCTTGTCGTAGGAGTTAAAATGGTAGTAGGACCTGCAGTTGTGATTGACGTAGTAGGTGCTGCAGTTGTTGTAGTGGATGTTGTTGTGATTGTCGTAGGTGATACAGTTGTGGTTGTCGAATGAGGTAAATTGGTGGTAGGAGCTGCAGTTGTGGTTGTTGAAGCATCTGCAGTTGTTGTTGTAGGTGATGCTACAGTTGTAGTTGAAGTTGCAATTGTCGGGGGCATAAGAGCTACAGTTGTGATGTCTGTAGGAGCTTCAGTTGTGGTTGTCGTTGGAGTTAAAATGGTAGTAGGACCTGCAGTTGTGATTGACGTAGTAGGTGCTGCAGTTATAGTGGATGTTGTCGTGATTGTCGTAGGTGATACAGTTGTGGTTGTCGAATGAGGTAAATTGGTGGTAGGAGCTGCAGTTGTCATTGGCATTGTAGGAGCTACAGTTGAAATATTAGCGGCAGTTGTCGTTGGGACTGTTGTTGCTGATGTCGGTGGTGTAGAATGAGCTTCAGTTGTGGTTGCAGTAGGGGCTACAGTAATAGTTGTGGAAGCAGCTAAAGTTGTTGTTGTAGGAGCTGCTGCAGTTGTAGTGGTCGTGGGAGCTACAGTTGTTGAAGTAGAAGCTGCAATTGTGGGGGTCAAAGGAGCTACAGTTGTGACTTCTGAAGGAGCTTCAGTTGTGCTTGTCGTAGGAGTTAAAATGGTAGTAGGACCTGCAGTTGTGATTGACATAGTAGGTGCTGCTGTTTTGTTTGTGGAAGCAGCTACAGTTGTTGTTGTAGGAGCTGCTGCAGTTGTCGTGGGAGCTACAGTTGTTGAAGTAGAAGCTGCATTTGTAGGGGTCAAAGGAGCTACAATTGTGACTTCTGAAGGAGCTTCAGTTGTGCTTGTCGTAGGAGTTAAAATGGTAGTAGGACCTGCAGTTGTGATTGACGTAGTAGGTGCTGCAGTTGTTGTAGTGGATGTTGTTGTGATTGTCGTAGGTGATACAGTTGTGGTTGTCGAATGAGGTAAATTGGTGGTAGGAGCTGCAGTTGTGGTTGTTGAAGCATCTGCAGTTGTTGTTGTAGGTGATGCTACAGTTGTAGTTGAAGTTGCAATTGTGGGGGGCATAAGAGCTACAGTTGTGATGTCTGTAGGAGCTTCAGTTGTGGTTGTCGTTGGAGTTAAAATGGTAGTAGGACCTGCAGTTGTGATTGACGTAGTAGGTGCTGCAGTTGTTGTAGTGGATGTTGTTGTGATTGTCGTAGGTGATACAGTTGTGGTTGTCGAATGAGGTAAATTGGTGGTAGGAGCTGCAGTTGTCATTGGCATTGTAGGAGCTACAGTTGAAATATTAGCGGCAGTTGTCGTTGGGACTGTTGTTGCTGATGTCGGTGGTGTAGAATGAGCTTCAGTTGTGGTTGCAGTAGGGGCTACAGTAATAGTTGTGGAAGCAGCTACAGTTGTTGTTGTAGGAGCTGCTGCAGTTGTAGTGGTCGTGGGAGCTACAGTTGTTGAAGTAGAAGCTGCAATTGTGGGGGTCAAAGGAGCTACAGTTGTGACTTCTGAAGGAGCTTCAGTTGTGCTTGTCGTAGGAGTTAAAATGGTAGTAGGACCTGCAGTTGTGATTGACATAGTAGGTGCTGCTGTTTTGTTTGTGGAAGCAGCTACAGTTGTTGTTGTAGGAGCTGCTGCAGTTGTCGTGGGAGCTACAGTTGTTGAAGTAGAAGCTGCATTTGTAGGGGTCAAAGGAGCTACAATTGTGACTTCTGAAGGAGCTTCAGTTGTGCTTGTCGTAGGAGTTAAAATGGTAGTAGGACCTGCAGTTGTGATTGACGTAGTAGGTGCTGCTGTTTTGTTTGTAGAAGCAGCTACAGTTGTGGTCGTAGTAGCAGCAGTTGTTGTAGTTGAAGCTGCAATTGTGGGGGTCAAAGGAGCTACAGTTGTGACTTCTGAAGGAGCTTCAGTTGTGCTTGTCGTAGGAGTTAAAATGGTAGTAGGACCTGCAGTTGTGATTGACATAGTAGGTGCTGCTGTTTTGTTTGTGGAAGCAGCTACAGTTGTTGTTGTAGGAGCTGCTGCAGTTGTCGTGGGAGCTACAGTTGTTGTATTAGAAGCTGCAATTGTGGGGGTCAAAGGAGCTACAGTTGTGACTTCTGAAGGAGCTTCAGTTGTGCTTGTCGTAGGAGTTAAAATGGTAGTAGGACCTGCAGTTGTGATTGACGTTGTAGGTGCTGCTGTTTTGTATGTAGAAGCCGCTACAGTTGTGGTCGTAGGAGAAGCAGTTGTTGTAGTTGAAGCTGCAATTGTGGGGGTCAAAGGAGCTACAGTTGTGACTTCTGAAGGAGCTTCAGTTGTGCTTGTCGTAGGAGTTAAAATGGTAGTAGGACCTGCAGTTGTGATTGACATAGTAGGTGCTGCTGTTTTGTTTGTGGAAGCAGCTACAGTTGTTGTTTTAGGAGCTGCTGCAGTTGTCGTGGGAGCTACAGTTGTTGAAGTAGAAGCTGCAATTGTGGGGGTCAAAGGAGCTACAGTTGTGACTTCTGAAGGAACTTCAGTTGTGCTTGTCGTAGGAGTTAAAATGGTAGTAGGACCTGCAGTTGTGATTGACGTAGTAGGTGCTGCTGTTTTGTTTGTAGAAGCAGCTACAGTTGTGGTCGTAGGAGCAGCAGTTGTTGTAGTTGAAGCTGCAATTGTGGGGGGCATAAGAGCTACAGTTGTGATGTCTGTAGGACCTTCAGTTGTGCTTGTCGTAGGAGTTAAAATGGTAGTAGGACCTGCAGTTGTGATTGACATTGTAGGAGCTGCAGTTGTGTTTGTGGAAACAGCTACAGTTGTTGTTATAGGAGCTGCTGCAGTTGTTGTGGTCGTAGGAACTACAGTTGTTGTATTTGAAGCTGCAATTGCAGGGGTCATAGGAGCTACAGTTGTGATTTCTGTATTAGCTTCAGTTGTGGTTGTCGTAGGAGGTAAAATGGTAGTAGGACCTGCAGAATTGATTGGCGTTGTAGGTGCTGTTGTGGTTGCTGTAGGAGTTACACTTGTGGTTGTCGTAGTAGTTAATACGGTTGTAGGACCTGCAGTTGTGATTGGTGTTGATGGAGCTACAGTTGTGATTTCTGTATTTGCTTCAGTTGTGGTTGTCGTAGGAGGTAAAATGGTAGTAGGACCTGCAGTTGAGATTGACATTGTAGGAGCTACAGTTGTTGTAGTGGATGTTGTTGTGGTTGTCGTAGGTGATACAGTTGTGGTTGTCGAAGGAGGTAAAATGGTAGTAGGACCTGCAGTTGTGAATGACGTATTGGGTGCTGAAGTTGTAGAGGTTGTAGGAGCAAGAGTTGTTGCTGCAGTTGTGATTGGCATTGTAGGAGCTACAGTTGAAGTATTAGCTGCAGTTGTCGTAGGGACTGCTGTTGCTGATGTCGTTGGTGCTACAGTTGTTGTAGAAGGAGCTTCAGTTGTTGTTGCAGTAGGGGCTACAGTAATAGTTGTTGAAGCAGCTACAGTTGTTGTTGTAGGAGCTGCTGCAGTTGTAGTGGTTGTGGGAGCTACAGTTGTTGAAGTAGAATCTGCAATTGTGGGGGTCATAGAAGCTACTGTTGTGATTTCTGTAGGAGCTTCAGTTGTGGTTGTCATAAGAGGTAAAATTGTAGTAGGACCTGCAGTTGTGATTGATGTAGTAGGTGCTGCACTTGTGGTTGTGGAAGCATCTGCAGTTGTTGTTGTAGGTGATGCTACAGTTGTAGTTGAAGTTGCAATTGCAATTGTGGGGGGCATAAGAGCTACAGTTGTGATGTCTGTAGGAGCTTCAGTTGTGGTTGTCGTTGGAGTTAAAATGGTAGTAGGACCTGCAGTTGTGATTGACGTAGTAGGTGCTGCAGTTGTTGTAGTGGATGTTGTTGTGATTGTCGTAGGTGATACAGTTGTGGTTGTCGAATGAGGTAAATTGGTGGTAGGAGCTGCAGTTGTCATTGGCATTGTAGGAGCTACAGTTGAAATATTAGCTGCAGTTGTCGTAGGGACTGTTGTTGCTGATGTCGTTGGTGTAGAATGAGCTTCAGTTGTGGTTGCAGTAGGGGCTACAGTAGTAGTTGTGGAAGCAGCTACAGTTGTTGTTGTAGGAGCTGCTGCAGTTGTAGTGGTCGTGGGAGCTACAGTTGTTGAAGTAGAAGCTGCAATTGTGGGGGTCAAAGGAGCTACAGTTGTGACTTCTGAAGGAGCTTCAGTTGTGCTTGTCGTAGGAGTTAAACTGGTAGTAGGACCTGCAGTTGTGATTGACATAGTAGGTGCTGCTGTTTTGTTTGTGGAAGTAGCTACAGTTGTTGTTGTAGGAGCTGCTGCAGTTGTCGTGGGAGCTACAGTTGTTGAAGTAGAAGCTGCAATTGTGGGGGTCAAAGGAGCTACAGTTGTGACTTCTGAAGGAGCTTCAGTTGTGCTTGTCGTAGGAGTTAAAATGGTAGTAGGACCTGCAGTTGTGATTGACGTAGTAGGTGCTGCTGTTTTGTTTGTGGAAGCAACTACAGTTGTTGTTATAGGAGCTGCTGCAGTTGTTGTGGTCGTAGGAGCTAGAGTTGTTGTATTTGAAGCTGCAATTGCAGGGGTCACAGAAGCTACAGTTGTGATTTCAGTATTAGCCTCAGTTGTGGTTGTCGTAGGAGGTAAAATGGTAGTAGGACCTGCAGAATTGATTGGTGTTGTAGGTGCTGTTGTGGTTGCTGTAGGAGCTACACTTGTGGTTGTCGTAGGAGTTAATATGGTTGTAGGACCTGCAGTTGTGATTGGTGTTGATGGAGCTACAGTTGTGATGTCTGTATTTGCTTCAGTTGTAGTTGACCTAGGAGGTAAAATGGTAGTAGGACCTGCAGTTGAGATTGACATTGTAGGAGCTGCAGTTGTTGTAGTGGATGTTGTTGTGATTGTCGTAGGTGATACAGTTGTGGTTGTCGAATGAGGTAAATTGATGGTAGGAGCTGCAGTTGTCATTGGCATTGTAGGAGCTACAGTTGAAGTATTAGCTGCAGTTGTCGTAAGGACTGTTGTTGCTGATGTCGTTGGTGTCGAAGGAGCTTCAGTTGTGGTTGCAGTAGGGGCTGCAGTAGTAGTTGTGGAAGCATCTGCAGTTGTTGTTGTAGGTGATGCTACAGTTGTAGTTGAAGTTGCAATTGTGGGGGGCATAAGAGCTACAGTTGTGATGTCTGTAGGAGCTTCAGTTGTGGTTGTCGTAGGAGTTAATATGGTTGTAGGACCTGCAGTTGTGATTGGTGTTGATGGAGCTACAGTTGTGATTTCTGTATTTGCTTCAGTTGTGGTTGTCGTAGGAGGTAAAATGGTAGTAGGACCTGCAGTTGAGATTGACATTGTAGGAGCTACAGTTGTTGTAGTGGATGTTGTTGTGGTTGTCGTAGGTGATACAGTTGTGGTTGTCGAAGTAGGTAAAATGGTAGTAGGACCTGCAGTTGTGAATGACGTATTGGGTGCTGAAGTTGTAGAGGTTGTAGGAGCAAGAGTTGTTGCTGCAGTTGTGATTGGCATTGTAGGAGCTACAGTTGAAGTATTAGCTGCAGTTGTCGTAGGGACTGCTGTTGCTGATGTCGTTGGTGCTACAGTTGTTGTAGAAGGAGCTTCAGTTGTTGTTGCAGTAGGGGCTACAGTAATAGTTGTTGAAGCAGCTACAGTTGTTGTTGTAGGAGCTGCTGCAGTTGTAGTGGTTGTGGGAGCTACAGTTGTTGAAGTAGAATTTGCAATTGTGGGGGTCTTAGAAGCTACTGTTGTGATTTCTGTAGGAGCTTCAGTTGTGGTTGTCGTAAGAGGTAAAATTGTAGTAGGACCTGCAGTTGTGATTGATGTAGTAGGTGCTGCACTTGTGGTTGTGGAAGCATCTGCAGTTGTTGTTGTAGGTGATGCTACAGTTGTAGTTGAAGTTGCAATTGTGGGGGGCATAAGAGCTACAGTTGTGATGTCTGTAGGAGCTTCAGTTGTGGTTGTCGTTGGAGGTAAATTGGTGGTAGGAGCTGCAGTTGTCATTGGCATTGTAGGAGCTACAGTTGAAGTATTAGCTGCAGTTGTCGTAGGGACTGTTGTTGCTGATGTCGTTGGTGTAGAATGAGCTTCAGTTGTGGTTGCAGTAGGGGCTACAGTAGTAGTTGTGGAAGCAGCTACAGTTGTTGTTGTAGGAGCTGCTGCAGTTGTAGTGGTCGTGGGAGCTACAGTTGTTGAAGTAGAAGCTGCAATTGTGGGGGTCAAAGGAGCTACAGTTGTGACTTCTGAAGGAGCTTCAGTTGTGCTTGTCGTAGGAGTTAAAATGGGAGTAGGACCTGCAGTTGTGATTGACGTAGTAGGTGCTGCTGTTTTGTTTGTAGAAGCAGCTACAGTTGTGGTCGTAGGAGCAGCAGTTGTTGTAGTTGAAGCTGCAATTGTGGGGGTCAAAGGAGCTACAGTTGTGACTTCTGAAGGAGCTTCAGTTGTGCTTGTCGTAGGAGTTAAAATGGTAGTAGGACCTGCAGTTGTGATTGACATAGTAGGTGCTGCTGTTTTGTTTGTGGAAGCAGCTACAGTTGTTGATGTAGGAGCTGCTGCAGTTGTCATGGGAGCTACAGTTGTTGAAGTAGAAGCTGCAATTGTGGGGGTCAAAGGAGCTACAGTTGTGACTTCTGAAGGAACTTCAGTTGTGCTTGTCGTAGGAGTTAAACTGGTAGTAGGACCTGCAGTTGTGATTGACATAGTAGGTGCTGCTGTTTTGTTTGTGGAAGTAGCTACAGTTGTTGTTGTAGGAGCTGCTGCAGTTGTCGTGGGAGGTACAGTTGTTGAAGTAGAAGCTGCAATTGTGGGGGTCAAAGGAGCTACAGTTGTGACTTCTGAAGGAGCTTCAGTTGTGCTTGTCGTAGGAGTTAAACTGGTAGTAGGACCTGCAGTTGTGATTGACATAGTAGGTGCTGCTGTTTTGTTTGTGGAAGTAGCTACAGTTGTTGTTGTAGGAGCTGCTGCAGTTGTCGTGGGAGCTACAGTTGTTGAAGTAGAAGCTGCAATTGTGGGGGTCAAAGGAGCTACAGTTGTGACTTCTGAAGGAGCTTCAGTTGTGCTTGTCGTAGGAGTTAAAATGGTAGTAGGACCTGCAGTTGTGATTGACGTAGTAGGTGCTGCTGTTTTGTTTGTGGAAGCAGCTACAGTTGTTGTTATAGGAGCTGCTGCAGTTGTTGTGGTCGTAGGAGCTACAGTTGTTGTATTTGAAGCTGCAATTGCAGGGGTCATAGGAGCTACAGTTGTGATTTCTGTATTAGCCTCAGTTGTGGTTGTCGTAGGAGGTAAAATGGTAGTAGGACCTGCAGAATTGATTGGTGTTGTAGGTGCTGTTGTGGTTGCTGTAGGAGCTACACTTGTGGTTGTCGTAGGAGTTAATATGGTTGTAGGACCTGCAGTTGTGATTGGTGTTGATGGAGCTACAGTTGTGATGTCTGTATTTGCTTCAGTTGTAGTTGACCTAGGAGGTAAAATGGTAGTAGGACCTGCAGTTGAGATTGACATTGTAGGAGCTGCAGTTGTTGTAGTGGATGTTGTTGTGATTGTCGTAGGTGATACAGTTGTGGTTGTCGAATGAGGTAAATTGATGGTAGGAGCTGCAGTTGTCATTGGCATTGTAGGAGCTACAGTTGAAGTATTAGCTGCAGTTGTCGTAAGGACTGTTGTTGCTGATGTCGTTGGTGTAGAAGGAGCTTCAGTTGTGGTTGCAGTAGGGGCTGCAGTAGTAGTTGTGGAAGCATCTGCAGTTGTTGTTGTAGGTGATGCTACAGTTGTAGTTGAAGTTGCAATTGTGGGGGGCATAAGAGCTACAGTTGTGATGTCTGTAGGAGCTTCAGTTGTGGTTGTCGTAGGAGTTAATATGGTTGTAGGACCTGCAGTTGTGATTGGTGTTGATGGAGCTACAGTTGTGATTTCTGTATTTGCTTCAGTTGTGGTTGTCGTAGGAGGTAAAATGGTAGTAGGACCTGCAGTTGAGATTGACATTGTAGGAGCTACAGTTGTTGTAGTGGATGTTGTTGTGGTTGTCGTAGGTGATACAGTTGTGGTTGTCGAAGTAGGTAAAATGGTAGTAGGACCTGCAGTTGTGAATGACGTATTGGGTGCTGACGTTGTAGAGGTTGTAGGAGCAAGAGTTGTTGCTGCAGTTGTGATTGGCATTGTAGGAGCTACAGTTGAAGTATTAGCTGCAGTTGTCGTAGGGACTGCTGTTGCTGATGTCGTTGGTGCTACAGTTGTTGTAGAAGGAGCTTCAGTTGTGCTTGTCGTAAGAGGTAAAATTGTAGTAGGACCTGCAGTTGTGATTGATGTAGTAGGTGCTGCACTTGTGGTTGTGGAAGCATCTGCAGTTGTTGTTGTAGGTGATGCTACAGTTGTAGTTGAAGTTGCAATTGTGGGGGGCATAAGAGCTACAGTTGTGATGTCTGTAGGAGCTTCAGTTGTGGTTGTCGTTGGAGGTAAATTGGTGGTAGGAGCTGCAGTTGTCATTGGCATTGTAGGAGCTACAGTTGAAGTATTAGCTGCAGTTGTCGTAGGGACTGTTGTTGCTGATGTCGTTGGTGTAGAATGAGCTTCAGTTGTGGTTGCAGTAGGGGCTACAGTAGTAGTTGTGGAAGCAGCTACAGTTGTTGTTGTAGGAGCTGCTGCAGTTGTAGTGGTCGTGGGAGCTACAGTTGTTGAAGTAGAAGCTGCAATTGTGGGGGTCAAAGGAGCTACAGTTGTGACTTCTGAAGGAGCTTCAGTTGTGCTTGTCGTAGGAGTTAAAATGGGAGTAGGACCTGCAGTTGTGATTGACGTAGTAGGTGCTGCTGTTTTGTTTGTAGAAGCAGCTACAGTTGTGGTCGTAGGAGCAGCAGTTGTTGTAGTTGAAGCTGCAATTGTGGGGGTCAAAGGAGCTACAGTTGTGACTTCTGAAGGAGCTTCAGTTGTGCTTGTCGTAGGAGTTAAAATGGTAGTAGGACCTGCAGTTGTGATTGACATAGTAGGTGCTGCTGTTTTGTTTGTGGAAGCAGCTACAGTTGTTGATGTAGGAGCTGCTGCAGTTGTCATGGGAGCTACAGTTGTTGAAGTAGAAGCTGCAATTGTGGGGGTCAAAGGAGCTACAGTTGTGACTTCTGAAGGAACTTCAGTTGTGCTTGTCGTAGGAGTTAAAATGGTAGGAGGACCTGCAGTTGTGATTGACGTAGTAGGTGCTGCTGTTTTGTTTGTAGAAGTAGCTACAGTTGTGGTCGTAGGAGCAGCAGTTGTTGTAGTTGAAGCTGCAATTGTGGGGGTCAAAGGAGCTACAGTTGTTGTAGTGGATGTTGTTGTGGTTGTCGTAGGTGATACAGTTGTGGTTGTCGAAGGAGGTAGAATGGTAGTAGGACCTGCAGTTGTGAATGACGTATTGGGTGCTGCAGTTGTAGTGGTCGTGGGAGCTACAGTTGTTGAAGTAGAAGCTGCAATTGTGGGGGTCAAAGGAGCTACAGTTGTGACTTCTGAAGGAGCTTCAGTTGTGCTTGTCGTAGGAGTTAAACTGGTAGTAGGACCTGCAGTTGTGATTGACATAGTAGGTGCTGCTGTTTTGTTTGTGGAAGTAGCTACAGTTGTTGTTGTAGGAGCTGCTGCAGTTGTCGTGGGAGCTACAGTTGTTGAAGTAGAAGCTGCAATTGTGGGGGTCAAAGGAGCTACAGTTGTGACTTCTGAAGGAGCTTCAGTTGTGCTTGTCGTAGGAGTTAAAATGGTAGTAGGACCTGCAGTTGTGATTGACGTAGTAGGTGCTGCTGTTTTGTTTGTGGAAGCAGCTACAGTTGTTGTTGTAGGAGCTGCTGCAGTTGTTGTGGTCGTAGGAGCTACAGTTGTTGTATTTGAAGCTGCAATTGCAGGGGTCATAGGAGCTACAGTTGTGATTTCTGTATTAGCCTCAGTTGTGGTTGTCGTATGAGGTAAAATGGTAGTAGGACCTGCCGAATTGATTGGTGTTGTAGGTGCTGTTGTGGTTGCTGTAGGAGTTACACTTGTGGTTGTCGTAGGAGTTAATATGGTTGTAGGACCTGCAGTTGTGATTGGTGTTGATGGAGCTACAGTTGTGATGTCTGTATTTACTTCAGTTGTAGTTGTCCTAGGAGGTAAAATGGTAGTAGGACCTGCAGTTGAGATTGACATTGTAGGAGCTGCAGTTGTTGTAGTGGATGTTGTTGTGATTGTCGTAGGTGATACAGTTGTGGTTGTCGAATGAGGTAAATTGATGGTAGGAGCTCCTGTTGTCATTGGCATTGTAGGAGCTACAGTTGAAGTATTAGCTGCAGTTGTCGTAGGGACTGTTGTTGCTGATGTCGTTGGTGTCGAAGGAGCTTCAGTTGTGGTTGCAGTAGGGGCTGCAGTAGTAGTTGTGGAAGCATCTGCAGTTGTTGTTGTAGGTGATGCTACAGTTGTAGTTGAAGT